>NW_017673259.1:139739-143410 GCF_001879085.1 Nicotiana attenuata
TAAAATAGGTTGTGGTCGATACATAATAGTTGCGACGCTTAAACGATAACGAGAGTGTCATTTCTCTTATTGTAGACTAAGGAGCCGTGAAATTGCATAGCTTGAGGTTGGGAAGAATATACAAGGTATGTTAAGGCACTTCCTTCTTTCTTTTGGCATGATCTAAAGTGAAATGAATATGCTATTTCATAACGGATCTACTCCTAGAAACTAAGGTTGTCCATGTTGTTCTTTCCGTTCCTTGAATCCTACTGAGGTTCATATTGAGGGTATGGTGCAATGTTCTTATGTCACTCCGAAAGGTTTAGAACATGATTCCATGAGTCTAGCATGCATTATATATAGTATATATTTTACTCTACCGAGCCGCGCTATAGTCGGCCGGGTATGGCACTTATTGTGCAACCACTGATCAGTTGGGTTTACCGAGCTCCACGTGGCCGGGTACGTTTTTTTACCGAGTCCTCTTTGAGGCCGGGTATGATATGATGATGAGGATGCCCACAGAGGCGTATATTTTTAAAAGTTTATGTATATATATGTATTATGCATTTCATGTCAGTAGCCCCCAGAAGCACTCAGATGTTACAGGTTGTATCTCCTCTATCTCTCTTTACATTACTGTTCTTATTTATGCTTTCCTGCCTTACATACTCGGTACTTTATTCGTACTGACGTCCCTTTTGCCTGGGGACGCTGCGTTTCATGCCCGCAGGTCCCGATAGACAGGTTGACATTCCTCCTAGTAGGCTATCAGCTCAGCGAAGGTGTTGGTACACTCCATTTGCTCCGGAGTTGCCTATTTGGTCAGTATGCTTTGGATATGTATTGATTGGTATGGCGGGGCTCTGTCCCGACCTTTATGATTTTATGTACTCTTAGAGGCTTGTAGACAGATGTCAGGTGTATGGATACTTGTATGGCCTTGTCGGCCTATGCTTTGAGTTTACAAATGGCCATGTCGGCCTTATAGGCCCGTATGTCACATGTATAAGTTTGTATATCATGCTGGGTCATCATACGTTAAGTATTCCCTTATGTTTTATTCTTGTTATCTCATGAAGGGTTTTCTAGCTCAATTACCCATGATAGTATGATAAGAATGATATGTTACGTTGGTACTCGGTTGAGTAAGGCACCGGGTGCCCGTCGCGGCCCTTCGATTTGGGTCATGACATCTAAATTAATAATTTATACATATTTAATGAAAATTTTAAGACAAATACATGATTTGACTCAAAGTGACTAGGCAAGGCCGAACCCGCAGCCGACACTATGTCTCCGTCTCTGTATGTAGGTCCATATAGTTCGAGTGAGATCGTCGTGGTGTAAAGCAAATACAGTTAGAACTTCCTATAACAACATCCTTATATAATAACTATTCACAATAAAAGTAATTTTTTTAACCGATTTTTATAAAATGTTATAATATAAGTATTTTATATAGTATTTTATTATAACAATAAAAAATTATCAAAACAAATGAGCATGTTATAGTGAGATTTGATTGCATATTGATATTTCCTTGTCTCGTGTATTAATTGTCTATATATTTTAGTTTGTTAAAATTATTCTTGTTGGTTCAAGGTTCACCCGATTTTAGTCGGTTTTTCATTTTTGGCAGTTCTTGGCAAATATTAGATTTCTTCTCTTAAACCAAAACCAGCGGCCGCTTTAGACAAATTGCGCAGCTCTCAGCACATGGGTGTGGGGCAAGATAACAGATTATTGTTATTTATTGAGTAATATTTGTATTTTTCCATCCTGAAATGGACACTAGTTTCACATTGGTGTATTTTGAACTTTGCTAGATAGTAAATTATTACTAGTAGTAATAATAGTAAAAGATATAGTACAAAATGTCAAAAAGTATGTATAGTGCAAAACGCTTTTAAATCAAAATTGGGCCACAACAACTTCAAGGTCATGAATGAAAGTGAAATGTGTTAGTTCCAAATTATGTGATGATTTTTTAATGTATTAAGAAAAAATTTAACTTTAAAAATTTCTAACTTATTTTATCATAGATTTTAAAAATATTTCTTTCTTTTCTAAATTCCATGCCTGGTCAAAAAATGTGATACAACGGACCGCGTATTTAGTATTATAGTTTCCTTTATTGAGAACATTCGTTGTTTTCCATTACAAGGGGAATCTAGGCGTAACTATAAAGTCGCTGCCATGTTACCAGGAGGTCACAAGTGTGAGCCGTGAAAACAATCTCTTGCAGAAATGCAGGTGAAGTTGCGTATAATAGGCCCTTCTCCGTGTTGGAAAATTAGTGATATCTCAAAAAGTAATGTTCATCTTGGTTCGGAAAATCTTCTCTCTTTGAAATATTATTTACATTTACTTATTATTTAGTAAGTTATTTTACAATTAATAGAGTCAAACTAGCCGTTATCTAGTCGTTGGAGCAACACCTATATAAACATGGTCTTTGAAGATCTAAAGACACACTTTCTAACACAACCTTCTTTCATCTTCTTCTTTCTCCTATACGCTGGGTTTCTTTGTAGAATTTTCTGCTAGTTCTGTTGCCAGTTTTATAACTGGAAGAGCTTGTTGAATCATGGGGGATACACCTAATTTTAATCATTATTGTGTGGCAAAATATCCTTAAGGATAGTGTCCTTGGCACGTCTCAAGCTAACTCCTATTCTCCGTAATCAAGTTTTCCAACAGTCTTAAGGATATTTTCAATCTTTTATTATGGATAGTCAAATTTGACACTGTCTAAGTTATTATTCTAATTCTGAAAGAGTCTTATGGAGAATACCACTCTCTATTCAAATTATTTTTGTGAGCCACGAAATATTAATCCAAGTCAATGAGCATTCTAGTGGTGATCTTTGCAAGTAAACTTCAATTTCGTTTGGAATTTCTACTCCGTTGACACAATTAAGGGCTAAAGTAATATTCCTGTTAATTTTACTTTATGAAAGAAGATGTAGCAACTTCGAAAAGACTTTGTGTCACGCAATAATATGGAGAGACTGGAATAGTTTGATGATGAACAAACCATTGGTTTTTTTTTTGAGCAAACAGGAAATATATATATATATATTAAAAGCTAAGGAACATCCAGTACATAGTTAACATAGCTTGCATCACGGAGGATGCATTTGTTTCCTAAGCTTGCTAGCATATTGCAAGCTTCATTACATAGGAGTTTTTCATGACAAGTTGATTCAAGTTTGTCACTTTCAACAAATGTAGTACATCAAAAGGTGGTACGACTAAAACTTTTTTGCGGGTTTCACTGCTTTGCTGCTTCCTGCCAATCCCTGAGGCTTGTTTTCCCTTCCTAGAACTTCTTTGGCTAGTGTGTGGGCAATCCTATTCCCCTGCCTGAAAGTGTGTTGGAGAGTAACTCTCTGCTGGTGCATTAAGGACCTGCAATCATTAACAATTTTGTTAAGTAATTTATTACCATGTTGTATTGCCTGGATAGCCTCTGAGCAGTCTGTCTCAATCTCAAGTGGGAAGAGATTCCATTCATTTGCTGTTCGTAGCCCTTCTCGTAGTGCTTTTAATTCTGCTGCAAGGGAGCCATTTGCATGTGCTAGTTTTGCAAAATCAACCACCCAGCAGCCGGTTGCATTTCTAAAAACACCCCCTAGACCACAATTTTTTCCATTACTATGAAAACTTGCATCCACATTCAATTT
>NW_017673260.1:0-138274 GCF_001879085.1 Nicotiana attenuata
GTTTAGTCAGCTTATGGTTAATTAGCTCATTCATCTTTGTTTGGTTTGGTTGCATTTGTAAAGAGGGGTTCCGAGATTTCTTTTAGGGAATTTTGCTCAGTCTTCCAAATTGGGAAATTTGTTTGATGTCAATTGGCCCCTGAAAAATCAGAAAGCCCAATCGAGTGTTGGGCTCAAGCTTGGTTGTCAAACCTTAGGGCTGGTTCGATCCATTGGGTCAGCTTGACCCGTTTGAGTGTTGAGTGTAATTTTAGGGGTATTGGAGGGTAGTCTAGGTATTCTGGGTAGGAATCTTTTCTCTAACTGATTTGGAAGCTTCTAGTGAGGGGCTTTAGTAAAATTTCGGATGGATAGGTACTAAAACTTGGGTAGCAAGTCAGGAATTTAGGGGTAACTTAGTTAAAATAAAAGTTCAAAAAGGACTAAAGGTTAAAAACTGAAGGTCTGAAGTTGCCCTAGTAACTTGCCTATAAAGGCATTGTTACTTAGGGCTGAAGGGGGGGAAGACCTGAAGAGAGGGAGAGAGCTAAAAAAAATATCAGAAAGTTGAGGCAGGTCTACTGTTCCATTAAAAAAAAAAGATCTTCAAAAGTGCTTCAAGTCCTATTTCTGATAGCAATTTCAAATAACTAGGGGTAAAAATGAGTTGAGTCTTAATTGTTGTCCAAGGGTTTTGGTTTCAGATTCAATTGTATTCTGGTTTCAAGTTATGGGTGTTGTGATTGTGAATTCCAATTTGGTTCAAAGTGGTTCTGTTTCATTGAGCTTTTCCTGAGGTCCTTTTAAGTGTCTAGATCCTGCAGTAGTTTCTGATCTATTTTAGTTAAAATGATTTGAGTTTGGAGGTTTTAAGAGCTTGGTTTGAGGTTTTGGCAAGTTTTGGTTGATTATTGTCCTTCAGTTCTTGGTTTAAATCTGGGGTTCTTTTGGTTGTTTTTGCTGCTGACCTTTGCTCTTGTTGCTGCTCTTCGCTGATCTTCTGACCCCCCCCCCCTCTTATTTGTGCTCCCAGGTACATTTTCTTAAAGCTTTACTTGATGTAAGTGCTATAATGAAGATGGAAATAAAGCTAAAAGCATGACGAGCAACTTAGCGTTACTTCATTTGCGTTTTTCTTCATGTTATTGTTGTACTTTGGTCATTTGAAATGTCACAAATTCTGATACTGTTATTTGATGAGATTGATTCTTATAGTTGTAATTATATGGGGATTGTGGAACTTTTGTATGATGAGATTCAATCGTATTAAGTGAACCCTTGACTTGCGTAGCTTTAAGTGATTTAGATCTGCCATTATATCTGAATGTTAGCATTTAAAGGGAAGTTAATATGCAGTCTGTTTTGGTAGTAAGCGTGATTATGTATTTAGTGTTTTGTTCCAGCGACGTTCCAATTCCTAATGTGTAGATGAACATAATAGGGCAGTAATGAATGAGCTACTAATGGATCATATTCATCAATGCAAGTACGACTAAAGAGGTCTCATAAATTAGTATTAAATCTTGACTGCCTTTAAGCATAATATTAGTGCTTTGAGATCGTTTGTGAACATTAAGCTGGGAGGTTGAGTTGCCGTGTGTATTATAACTACTACAAAGGTGCTAGTCTGATCGTTGTCACAGGGGTTCGAAGTGAGGCCCCTTCGTGAAGTCTGTTTGGCGTGCCTCATGTGGACTGGGCTCTTTTTGGGCCCAGAACTGAAAGAGTAATTGATTTGTTAATAATTAACTGGTAGGGTTTGGGCCTTCTAGTTAAGTAGCATGCTTGAGTTAAGAAGTGTGCCTCTTGTTCAAGTGTGGACTTGACCTTGAGGCCCAAAGTCCTTAATCATTTTAGCTAATAGCAATCCATATTCTTAATCAATTAGGACCCTTTTAGAGACATTCCATACTAGAAAACAATAGTCTCTCTAGGATTGCCTTAAATAAATTGAGGTGCGCCGCGCAAAATAAAATCACAAATTGCGTGGCCCTCTTTAATTACTTCATTAAAATATTTAGAATTCGGGACGTGCCATTTAGCGAATTTTCATGGCCTCCCGCGATGATAATAACACGCTAGTCGCTTTAGCCGCACTTTTTTAATAATATTACTTTCCTAAATACGGGTGTGCATTTCATGCAACCCAAATCCAAATCCCAAAACGTTGAATAAAAATGTGTCGAGGATACGGGTGCATTTGATGTGACGTGATCCAAAAACACGTTTTTAAACGACGTTCACTTTCTTGAATTTTTTTAACTAAAAGCGGTTAAATAATTTTTATAATTGCACTATAGGATGACATGTATTAAAATTAGACTTTAGCCAAATATAGCAGTTGAGCGACCGTGCTAGAACCACGGAANGTTTAGTCAGCTTATGGTTAATTAGCTCATTCATCTTTGTTTGGTTTGGTTGCATTTGTAAAGAGGGGTTCCGAGATTTCTTTTAGGGAATTTTGCTCAGTCTTCCAAATTGGGAAATTTGTTTGATGTCAATTGGCCCCTGAAAAATCAGAAAGCCCAATCGAGTGTTGGGCTCAAGCTTGGTTGTTAAACCTTAGGGCTGGTTCGATCCATTGGGTCAGCTTGACCCGTTTGAGTGCTGAGTGTAATTTCAGGGGTATTGGAGGGTAGTCTAGGTATTCTGGGTAGGAATCTTTTCTCTAACTGATTTGGAAGCTTCTAGTGAGGGCTTTAGTAAAATTTCGGATGGATAGGTACTAAAACTTGGGTAGCAAGTCAGGAATTTAGGGGTAACTTAGTTAAAATAAAAGTTCAAAAAGGACTAAAGGTTAAAAAGTGAAGGTCTGAAGTTGCCCTAGTAACTTGCCTATAAAGGCATTGCTACTTAGGGCTGAAGGGGGGGAAGACCTGAAGAGAGGGAGAGAACTAAAAAAAAATATCAGAAAGTTGAGGCAGGTCTACTGTTCCATTAAAAAAAAAAAGATCTTCGAAAGTGCTTCAAGTCCTATTTCTGATAGCAATTTTAAATAACTAGGGGTAAAAATGAGTTGAGTCTTAATTGTTGTCCAAGGGTTTAGTTTCAGATTCAATTGTATTCTGGTTTCAAGTTATGGGTGTTTTGATTGTGAATTCCAATTTGGTTCAAAGTGGTTCTGTTTCATTGAGCTTTTCCTGAGGTCCTTTCAAGTGTCTAGATCCTGCAGTAGTTTCTGATCTATTTTGGTTAAAATGATTCGAGTTTGGAGGTTTTAAGAGCTTGGTTTGAGGTTTTGTCAAGTTTTGGTTGATTATTGTCCTTCAGTTCTTGGTTTAAATCTGGGGTTCTTTTGGTTGTTTTTGCTGCTGACCTTTGCTCTTGTTGCTGCTCTTCGCTGATCTTCTGACCCCTCTCTTATTTGTGCTCCCAGGTACATTTTCTGAAAGCTTTACTTGATGTAAGTGCTATAAAGAAGATGGAAATAAAGATAAAAGCATGACGAGCAACTTGGCGTTACTTCATTTGCATTTTTCTTCATGTTATTGTTGTACTTTGGTCATTTGAAATGTCACAAATTCTGATACTGTTATTTGATGAGATTGATTCATATAGTTGTAATTATATTGGGATTGTGGAAATTTTGTATGATGAGATTCAATCGTATTAAGTGAACCCTCGACTTGTGTAGCTTTAAGTGATTTAGATCTGCCATTATATCTGAATGTTAGCATTTAAAGGGAAGTTAATATGCAGTCTGTTTTGGTAGTAAGCGTGATTATGTATTTAGTGTTTTGTTCCAGCGACGTTCCAATTCCTAATGTGTAGATGAACATAATAGGGCAGTAATGAATGAGCTGCTAATGGATCATATTCATCAAAGCAAGTACGACTCAAGAGGTCTCATAAATTAGTATTAAATCTTGACTGCCTTTAAGCATAATATTAGTGCTTTGAGATCGTTTGTGAACATTAAGCTGGGAGGTTGAGTTGTCGTGTGTATTATAACTACTACAAAGGTGCTAGTCTGATCGTTGTCACAGGGGTTCGAAGTGAGGCCCCTTCGTGAAGTCTGTTTGGCGTGCCTCATGTGGACTGGGCTCTTTTTGGGCCCAGAACTGAAAGAGTAATTGATTTGTTAATAATTAACTGGTAGGGTTTGGGCCTTCTAGTTAAGTAGCATGCTTGAGTTAAGAAGTGTGCCTCTTGTTCAAGTGTGGACTTGAACTTGAGGCCCAAAGTCCTTAATCATTTTAGCTAATAGCAATCCATATTGTTAATCAATTAGGACCCTTTTAGAGACATTCCATACTAGAAAACAATAGTCTCTCTAGGATGGCCTTAAATAAATTGAGGTGCGCCGCGCAAAATAAAATCACAAATTGCGTGGCCCTCTTTAATTACTTCATTAAAATATTTAGAATTCGGGACGTGCCATTTAGCGAATTTTCATGGCCTCCCGCGATGATAATAACACGCTAGTCGCTTTAGCCGCACTTTTTTAATAATATTACTTTCCTAAATACGGGTGTGCATTTCATGCAACCCAAATCCAAATCCCAAAACGTTGAATAAAAATGTGTCGAGGATACGGGTGCATTTGATGTGACGTGATCCAAAAACACGTTTTTAAACGACGTTCACTTTCTTGAATTTTTTTTAACTAAAAGCGGTTAAATAATTTTTAAAATTGCACTATAGGATGACATGTATTAAAAACAGACTTTAGCCAAATATAGCAGTTGAGCGACCGTGCTAGAACCACGGTACTCGGGAGTGCCTAACCCCTTCTCCCGGGTTAACAGAATTCCTTACCCGGATTCTTGGTTCGCGACTGTTAAATAGAGTCAAACATTTTCCTCGATTCGGGATTCAAACCGGTGACTTGGGACACCATAAATATCCCAAGTGGCGACTCTGAATCTCTTAATAAAATGAATCCCGTTTCGATTGTCCTTTAATTGGAAAAACTCCTTTTATTATATCCCTTTCGGGGGATGTAGTAAGAAAAAAGGAGGTGTGACATCAGAAATCGGTCAGCATTATCCGGTGTCTGCCAAACTCAGGTTCCTGTGCACCAACAATATGGCCGAGTACGAAGCCTGTATCTTAGGGCTCAAGATGGCTATTGACATGAACATTCAAGAATTGCTAGTAATTGGAGATTCAGATTTGCTTATACATCAAGTCCGAGAAGAATGGGCGACCAAGAACTCCAAGATACTCCCTTATCTGCGTCATGTACAGGAGTTGAGAAAGAGGTTTACAAAGTCAGAGTTCCAGCATGTTCCCAGAGTCCAGAATGAGTTTGCCGATGCATTGGCTGTCACGCCCCAAATTCGAGGGACATGACCGGCGCCCGACCGGGTAGCCCCAACCAAGCGAACCTGGATGCCTTTCCTAACCCACATGTTACCCCACGTTTTCCTTACTCAGTTATTCCAAGGATTTGCCAAATAATTAATTAAGAACACTTTTTAATTTACAAAACACATACATACTTACATAATAGTAGTGAAATCACCAACTCGTTACCAACGTATGAAAACACGGATTTACACAAGTTTCTGACCCACATCTACTGTCTACGGAGCCTCTAATAGTACAACAAGATAATATAGTATTTGCCGGTAACAAGGCTCCGGCTATACCTTACACAAATCAAAAATAAAACTCCGAAAACAAACGGCCTGAGCCACGCAGGACCCCGAGAGGAAAGGGGCTCACTAAAAAGCTGATGGAGGACGAAGGGGAGCTACGATCGGTGGACTGGAGTACCTGCTACGGATCCACCTACAATCATAACACGAATGTAGCGCCCCCGGCAAAAGAGGACGTCAGTACATTTGAATTGTACTAGTATGTATAACAAACTTTACCCAGAGTAACCTCAAACCATACCCGAATAACAACAATAAAGGGAAACAACAATTGAATACACACAAGGAAAAAACAATCAAGGCAAACAAGTCGACAATCTCTCCTTTTCCCCATCATCATTTCCACATTCTCAATTTCACAATGTTCTCATGTTTCATTTCAATAGTGATATCGATCACTTTCCATCCTTATTACCTCGGCCACCCTTATTACCTCGATCACCCTTATCACCACAACCCACACCTTATTACTTCGTGTTGCGGCGCGCAACCCGATCCCACCGAACAATCACAATTCATAAACAATAGCACAACAAAAACAAAACAATTTACAAGGAGAACAACAACAAGTTTCAGGAATAATCAACAGCAAATCCCAATAACAACAGCAACACATCTCAAAGAACAACAACACAACTCACACAGAGTTTATATGACTATCAATGCCATTTCCATCTTTTTCAACAGCCCGTTGTACCATTTAAATCACAGCAATAATTTTCCACAGCTAGGCACAAAGGATGTTACCACAGTTATTTCAATATCACCAATTTCGATTCCTTTCCATCATTTATTCCATAGTTCTTACCGCATAACACATTCGCAATTACAACTTGGTTTATTGCCATTTACTTACACAACCATATCGGACGTCTTAACCGACAAGGTTTAAGGCACAACATTGAAATGAATTCACAAATGGTTTACACAAGAAAACACATACTACTCACAAGAGTTCAAATTCACAACTAATCCATGAAGATATCACATACCAAGTATTTGGACACCAAGCATGGAGATTTTACAAAGGTTAAAGTTAGCCATACATACCTGGAGTTGAATCCCTTTTTAATTTCTACTTCCAATTCACCGAAAATCTAGCAACGGCAATATAGTGCACAAATTAATACTCGTAACTTAGAATTCAAGGTTCAAAACCACTACCCGAACATACTTAGGTTATCAATCCCTTCTTTGCATAAGTCTTTGATCCCACCCAATTACCCCCACTAGGTTTTAGGTTTTAATAAACACGCATGCACAATTTTTGCCATTATTTCCAAGAACTAATGCATGAGACTCCCCCCCTCCCCCTTAATTTAAACCTGAAATTCAATGAAAAGGGTTAGGGATTTTACCTGCAAGAGAAAGGGGATGAAGATAAGTTTGAGATTTCCCGGCCCGGATAGCTTTGAAGAATCAAATTTTTGGAGGAGATGACTTTCTTCTCAAGACCCTCTCTTCCTCTCTCTTATTTTGTGTAGAAGATCGTTAAAGAATGAGGGGTTGGGTGTTTTATTACAAAAGGGGTCGGGTTTTAAAATTTAGAAAAAAAAGAAGCCGAGCAAGATCTGCGATCGCATTCTGCGATCGTAGAGTTGAAATGCGGTCCGCAGATTGGACCGCAGAATTGCCCCCAAAACTCTGAGGATTCTGTTTGGGTCTGCGACAGGAATGCGGTCCGCATTCATGTTCTGCGGTCGCATAGTGCACCGCAGAACTGACATTCACAAAATTCAAAGGAGAGTATGCGACGACTATGCGGTCCGCATAATTGTTATGCGATCGCATAATAGACCGCATTTTCAACATTAATTTTGACAACTCTACTGTTCCACTCTGCGGTAGAAATGCGGTCCGCATATCAATTATGCGGTCGCATTTTGGACCGCATCTTGACCTCAAGTTTTAACCAAACCACTGCTTCACTATGCGGCAGGAATGCGGTCCGCATACCGGATCTGCGACCGCATTCTTGACCGCATAATAGCATTTTCTGAAAAAATTGATTTCTTTTGATTTTTACAAGCTTAGATCAATACCAAAGAATTCTACACATTCCTAATACGTGTTCGGAGCCGACTCCACAATATTCTGGTTTATGAGCCAAAAATTTTACGGGGCCTCACATTGGCTACCCTATCATCTATGATACAACATCAGGACAAAAACTTCATTGATCCCATTCCAGTAAAGATCCATGATCAGCCAGCTTACTGTGTTCATGTCGAAGAAGAAGCAGATGGAAAACCTTGGTTTCATGACATCAAGGAATATTTGGCAAAAGGAGAATACCCAGAACTTGCAAACACTACTCAGAAGCACATACTTCGAAGGTTGTCCAATAATATCTTTCACAGCGGAGGAATCCTATATAGGAGGACTCCTGATTTGGGATTATTAAGGTATGTCGATGCAAAAGAAGCATCCAGGCTGTTAGAGGAAATTCATGCCGGGACCTGCGGTCCACATATGAACGGTTTTGTTTTAGCAAAGAAGATACTCCGGGCTGGTTACTTTTGGATGACTATGAACACAGACTGCATCCAGTATGTCCGGAAATACCATCGCTGTCAGATACATGAAGACAAGATCAAGGTACCCCCAAACGAGCTTAATGCAACAAGCTCACCATGTCCGTTTGCCGCCTGGGGAATGGATGTTATCGGACCAATCGAACCTGCCGCATCAAACGGACACAGGTTTATCCTAGTGGCAATTAAATAGGTTAAAGCACCATCTTACAAAGCAGTAACTGAGAAAGTCGTGGCAGACTTTGTCCGCGACCGCATCGTTTGTCGATTCGGGATTCCAGAGTCAATCATCACTGATAATGGCTCCAATCTCAAGAGTCACCTGATGAAGGCCATGTGTGAAACCTTCAAGATCAAACACAAGAATTCTACAGCCTACATACCTCAGATGAACGGAGCCGTAGAGGCCGCCAACAAGAATAATAAGAATATACTAAGGAAAATGATAGAAAAGCATAAGCAGTGGCACGAGAAGCTATCATTTGCTTTATTGGGGTACCGCACCACAGTCCGCACATCAACCGGGGCAACCCCCTATATGCTGGTTTATGGTACGGAGGCAGTCATTCCTGCCGAGGTGGAAATTCCCTCCTTAAGGATCATACAGGAAGCAGAACTCGACGATGCAGAGTGGGTGAAAAGTCGTTACGAGCAGCTAGCTCTTATAGATGGGAAGAGAATGAATGCAGTTTGCCACTGTCAGCTTTATCAGAACAGAATGTCCAGAGCCTTCAACAAGAGAGTCAAGCCGAGACAGTTCACACCGGGGCAGCTGGTGTTAAAGAAAATTTCCCCGCATCAAGATGAAGCCAAAGGAAAATTCTCTTCTAACTGGCAGGGTCCATACATGGTTCACTGGGTTCTAACAGGAGGAGCCCTTATACTTGCAGAAATGGACGGAGAAGTTTGGCCAAAACCGATCAATTCAGATGCAGTCAAGCGCTACTATGTGTAATCTTATGTTTTCCTATATGTTGTAATTTGAACTACGTCTGACCTGATTCCCGTTTGAGAGGGGATACGTAAGCAGCCTTATGGGTTCGGTCACAATTCAATAAAATTTTCATTTTCCCCGCAATTGGAAACTGGGGCAGAATTTTGAGGAGGACCCTCAAAATTCCGAAGTAATTTCAGCCGATCATCGCAAGCAGCCGCCAGAAGTATCAACCCATTAAACTGGGGTAGAATTTTGAGGAGGGCCCTCAAAATTCCGTAGCAGGAGAGGTTGCAATGTCCTGAACCACGTCACAGTCGTCGGTTCATGTAAAAAGCTATTTCTTAACTCTATACTTATGTCATATCTTTTTACAAACTCATGCATGTTTATTATCTAAATCGCTTTATTCAGCAAGGCTACCCCAATGATACATACCGTATCACTAGATCAAAGCCGAACAGGTCAAGCAAGGCCAGCAAGGATACAAACTAACCTCCCCTCTACAAAACTCACGATTTTTCTTTGGATGCAGGCATTTGGATTACAAAAGCATATGACATACTACACACCCACAAGACAAACATCGATTCGTGAATTCAACTCTCCGGATTGTTGCACTTACCGACTGGTCAGCCCAGCACGCCAGTAATATCCTATATATCACAGTATCCCCAGCGATCCCGACATCGAAACTTGCTATCAGCTAAGAAACTCTATTACCATCTGCCACTTTAGTTTATTCTGCATTGCATAAGGCTACCATTCTACCTTCCGAGACTAAACACTGTCTCCATCTGCATACACTGCATTGCATAAGGCTACCATTCTGCCTTCCGAAACTAAACACTGTCTCCATCTGCATACACTGCATTGCATAAGGCTACCATTCTGCCTTCCGAGACTAAACATTGTCTCCATCTGCATTTTTTTGCATGGCTGAAAGATCGCCACTTCATTTTACGTTTGCATGGTTGAAAGGTCGCCACTTCATTTTTACATTTGCATGGCTGAAAGATCGTCACTTTATTTACATCCTGCACGGCTGAAAGATCGCCATTTTATTTATGCCTGCATGGCTGAAAGATCGCCACTTTATCCACATCCTGCATGGCTGAAAGATTGCCACTTCATTTTACATTTGCATGGCTGAAAGATCGCCACTTTATCTACATCCTGCATGGCTGAAAGATCGTCACTTCATTTTACATTTGCACGGCTGAAACATCGCCACTTTATTTACGCCAGCATGGCTGAAAGATCGCCACATTATTTACGCTTGCATGGCTGAAAGATCGCCACCTATTGCATCTCATGGGCTGAAAGATCGCCAAACACTGCATGTCATGGGCTGAAAGATCGCCAAATCATCTGAGGGCGTCATTGTTCAGAGGCATCATTCGCATAGCCAGAGAACACCATGTCATGGCCTGAAGATCCCTTTAATTTCGCACATCATTATTCAAAGGCATCATGGTTCGGAGGCATCATTCTCATAGCCCGAGAGCATCATTTCATATCCTGCGAATCCTTTATTATACGCTTCATGGCCCAGGACATCATGGTCTAAAGACGTCATCCTAACCGTCCAAAGACAGCATTCATGGTCCGACGAGAACTTGCATCATGTTTAAATTTATGTACAATATGCGTTTGTATTGCTTATTTGCAGGTAAACCGGCGAACAACGACCATCTCGGCAGGAGCGATTCCGCTCAGGTGCCCGCAGACCTACTAAACTTAACCATTCATCCCAACCTGAATATTGCGTCCGTTCTTGAAAGGTTTCCATCGGTATATTCCGCCGACAGATCCCGAACTACATATGTCCTGATTCCTGTAAGACCAGGGATATGTAGGCAGCTCAGAAACCGGGGTACGGCCAAATTTCTTCAAAACATTTCGTTCGATCAAAATTGGTCATCATGTCTTTACCCGACAACTCTTTCATCCTTCCCGGGTAAAGAGGGGCAGCTGTTGATACCCAATTTTTCCCTGTATATTTTTTTTATATGCAAAATATCTTTAAAATAGCATATATACGCATATATAAGTATATCCAAGCATTTTACTATTTTTTCCCACAATTCTTAAGGTTTTAAACTGATTTATTTCCTTTTTCCTCCATAAAAGCCCAATGATTATTTTCAAAATTATTACTAGGATTTTATATTTATACTAAAATATAGCTAACGTAATTTTGTACATTTTTATAAATTTATTTAGTATTTTAAAAGCTAAATTGCGTATAATTGAAATATTAGCCTATTTTAAGATTTAATTACGTTTATAATTACAAAATTGGCTCCGGTACTTTTAATCTAATATCTATATGTTATTAATTAATTTAGTACCTTTAATTTGTTTCCATAAAATATTTTACTATTTAGANATTCCTTCTAGTCGAGCCTCGCGGTCTGTCATTATACCTCGAGAAGTAGAAAGAATTACAATCCCCATTCCACCTAAAATTCGCGGAATTCGTTGATAATTAGAATAGATTCGTAGACCAGGTCGACTGATTCGTTTTAAATTTAAAATATTTCTATAGGGTCTTTTCCTATTCCTTCTATGTCGCAGGGTTAAAACCAAAAAATATTTGTTGTTTTCTCGATGTTTTCTCACGTTTTCGATAAAACCTTCTCGTAAAAGTATTTGAACAATATTTTCGGTAATATTAGTAGATGCTATTCGAACCACCCTTTTTCGATCCATATCAGCATTTCGTATAGAAGTTATTATCTCAGCAATAGTGTCCCTACCCATGATGAACTAAAATTATTGGGGCCTCCAAATTTGATATAATCAACGTGTTTTTTACTTATTTTTTTTTTTGAATATGATATGAATTATTAAAGATATATTTAATTACGTTTATAATTACAAAATTGGCTCCGGTACTTTTAATCTAATATCTATATGTTATTAATTAATTTAGTACCTTTAATTTGTTTCCATAAAATATTTTACTATTTTTTATAAAATAAATAAGGGAAAATGGCTATTTAGATGTTAGCCTGTTTTTATTCCAATTTTGGCCAGATTTGGCACCCATGATCCAACCCAATTTCAATTTCAAATTGCCCAGCCCAATTCCTAAAACTACCCGACCGAAAGCCCGTCAAAACGACCCGTCCGGCTCCCCTTTAGATCCCAGCCGTTGATCTAACAGATCAACGACTCACGTTCTCCTTTTCCTTTTTTAATTTACCAACACCCCCTAAACCTAAATTATTTTCACCTACCAGCCGCCTTTGAACCCTCCCATTCTCTCAAACTCTCTCAACCACTCTCAGAAACCCTAGCCGCCATCTCTATCTCCACCACTTCCACCCTAAAGCCACTGGAATCCATGGCTTCCAAGGCCATTGGAGTCCTATTCCCACCTCCTATAACTCCTACACGCCTGGCTTTTGAAGGTTCAGGGCCTGACCACGACGAAGCTTGGTCCAGACCTTGTTTGATTCGAGTTCTGTGGCCATCTCCGGCCTAGCTCCGGCATGCCATGGCTGTTCGAGCCTGTTTTTGATTTCTCCGGCTTAGATCAATGACTTTTCCAAGCCTTTCTCACTACTGGGGTTCTTTTGAAACCTTAACCCTTCAAGGTTTTTCTGATTTCTTTAGATCCCTTGTGTATCTATGCTTCTCATAAGCTTTTAAACGTTTTTTCTGGCTTTTCTTTCAAAAAACTACTTTCAAAACCATTTCTTTTCCGATCTAGGGTTTTCTGAAAGTATTTAAATGTTTCTCTAACTTTCTTTTTCTTTTTGTGTGTATTTGCCTCTACTATGTTCTTATATTTTCTTCTATCATGTTCTTGTATGCTTCTTGTATATTTCTTCTACTGTATTTTACTATACTGTGTTCTCGTATGCTTTTTCTACTGTATTTTCCTCTACTGTGTTCTTGTGTGTTTCTTCTATTGTATTTTCCATTATTATGTTCTTAAAGTGTTTCTTATTAAGTTCCATCTACTGAGCTCTGTTTAAGTTTCTTCTAAAACTTCTTAGCTTGCTTTTCTACTGTTCTTATCAATTTTTCCCGTTATGTTTCATATTAGCTTCTTCTACTCTATTTTTCCTTTGAGCTCTTCTGCTGTGTTTGGCATGTTGCTTTTCTATCATGTTTTCTCATGAGTTTCTGTTGCTGAAAGAAATATGTTAGAGTTTCAGTTCTTCTCTAAGACTTCTGAACCTGTTTCGATTTAATTACTTGCCCTCTCATCTTTGCACTCGATTAATGGCGGAAACCCTAGAATTTGGGGGTTCTTCCGAGTTTGGCTATGTGATTTGCTTGAACTAGGGTTTTATTTCAAAAACCCCTAACTCTTTCAGACCAATTTCGAGTTTCTGAACTTAGTTTGGACATCCTTGTTTTCATACGATTCTGACTTTTTGCTAAATTCTCCTAAGACCTTTTACATTGGACCTTCTATATGCTATCGGATACTATTTCTCTTCTGCGTTACTGATTTATGTGACAGCCATTACCTTCTAATTTTTGCAAAGGCATGACATCTTCTTTCAACTCAACACGTTTGTATGCTTTTTATATATGAAAAACTTCCCTCTAAAGTGGCTTTCAAAGTTGTGACCAGTTCTGACTTCCTTCTGAGCAAGTCTGGTTGATTTCTTTCCATTGTTTGCTGATTGCCTTGTGATTCGACTTAAGTTAAAAAACCTTTTCTCATCTTTTCTGACTCGGTTCATTCATGGACCGATAATTGCAAAATCTCAGACCCTTTGATTTACTGGCTACTAATTGATTTTCTTACCTTATTTGTACAACCGCGTATTTCAAATTCTGTCCTTAAATAACTCTCTCATGTATTTACCCCTAATTGCCTACTTTGCACAAAGCGCTTAGCTAATTTCCTTTCTTAAATAGTTCTTACCCGTTTGAATCTGAATTCCTTGATTAACGAAAGTCTTGTGTGATTGATTCTTAATTGATATTCAGTTCCTTAACTGTTTTCTTACCTTATTTCCGCCTGATTTTCACACTATGAATGCACAACTTTTTCACAAACTCGAAAAAAAAAACATACAGTCTTCCTGACTTACACTTATACACAATAATATTCTCTCTTCTTGTCTGCACTGTGGCCTGTTTACAAGTCTTACTGTTTTTCTCTACTTGATTATTTGAAACTGGTATGTCCTGATTTAAGCTCTGACACATCCAAATGGGAGAAAGGCTTTGGATCATGATCTCTTTGGAGTTGGTTTACTTCATACTTCGGACAGGAAGCCTGAATCAGGCTTTCCTTGGTTGTACTTTTTTTAATTTCTGATGTATTTTCTTTTATCTTCATTCTGGGCTGTAATAATTTTGTAATAAACTCTTGGGGATGGCTAGTGAGAAGGGGGGGATAGCTATGCATGCGAAGGGTAGATAACTTTCCTATAGGTGTATTTCTGAATTTATGCACTCTCATATAGATATCATGTCTATAGGAATTCTGCATTCTCTCATATAGATACCATGTCTATAATTACCTGGAAATCTGAATCTTGCATATGCACATAGAAAACATGCCTATAGGTCTTTATAATCCTGCATATACATTCTTCATCAGGCAATCATGTTTATAGGTCTTAATCGATCAACTGCAACTAGATATCATGTTCATAGGCTTTAAAATGAAATACAGCACCTAGATTTCATGCTTATATGTTTTCTGCAATTTACCATGTCTGTTAAAAATGGTTTAAATCAACACGCATAGAAAGCATGTCTATAGGAGTTATTAATCAAGTCTGAGTCGTGTCACTCGCTTATAAGTCTAAAACCAGTAATAATGACGACCATCAGTTGCAGAACTTATGATCTCTTGCTAAAACTTGCTTTCTTTAATAACTGACGACTTTCTTAAATCAGTATGTATTCAGTTTATTTCATTATTTCTAAAATCAGTAGATATCATGCTTATAGGACCCTCGTCCACACCTAGGCAAGCCTTGGGGCTAAAATTATAAACTGAATCAGATTTTTATTAGCTACAACCAGCAGGCAGGCCTGATTCGGGCTTCTTATCTGAACTATGTAATAAATCAGTCTGCCTCAACCTTTAAGTTTAATCAGACCATTAAACAGTATGTGTAAGTCATGCTAAATTATGTGCTTTCTTTGGTTTAAAGGAGGTCTATCTGAGCCCTTCACTTGTTTATGTGTTTTCCCCCAACTTGCTATACGTGTTTTTGTATGTTGCCTTAGAGTTTTTGCCTTTGAAACTATAAACAAGCCTAATATCCCTTCCCTTTAGGATTAGTAGTCTTAACTGCCTCCTGGACCGATAGGATTAGGGCGGGTAATAGCATGCAATAAGTGAACGAGACCATTTCGCGCTTTAATACCTTAACGGGGTGGGAAAGGGTAGATATGGATATGATCACCACCCGATAACACCACGTGTAGCCCCTCACTGAGGAGTGATTACCGGATGTTGTGTGGGGTGATCCATATTATTTATAAACCTAGGACCCCCCCTTCCCTTTGTTTCTTTGATTCTTTGCTTCTTTTTTTCCAAATTTTAAACTATTTCTCTAAGAAAAAATTAGTATCCCTTTCGTTCTTTCTAACATTGCTTATTTGTAACCATTATGTGAAAATCCCCTCTTACTTGAAGTTTTATTTGCCTATGTGTTATTTGCACTTAAGTCACAACAATAGTTTGGCCGGGATCCACACTAGTGGATCCTGGGGGGTGCCTAACACCTTTCCCTTGGGATAATTTCAAGCCCTTACCCAATCTCTGGTTACTTGACTCAAACCCTTCTTAGTGTCCTAATGCACGTAAATCATTAGGTGGCGAATCTTCAATTCAAAACCCAATTCCCAAATGGGAACGAGTTGTCTTCCCAAATGTCATAAACCTGATTCCGGGAGAAAAAGGGGCGCGATAGTAGGCGTTGGCAGCAGGGTACGGAGAGGACTGACTTAGGGCAGCGTAAGAGGATGAGATTTGCCAGATCTTAGGAGCAGTCTCAGGGTAGTTATAGGCCCCAGTACTTCAAACGGCCACCTAAACCTCCGCACCTCAGTCACAGGGTTACAGGTATGACCATTATACTCAGTCAGGACCAGGTTGAGAGCTCCCAGATGTCAAGTTTACAGCGACAACGAGGTTCGGGGCAGACATGGCCATTTATGCCGCAGTGTACCATCTGCGGTAGAGGACACTTGGGCCAATGCCGAGCCGATTCCGATGCTTGCTATACATGTGGACGTCCGGGGCATATGATGCGAAATTGCCCAAATAGAGATTTTGTGGGGTATGGCGCAACCAGCGAATTCAGCATCAGGATCATCTATGTCCGTGCATCCTTTAGGGCGTGAGTCTTAGTCTTCGGCTGGTAGAGTTCGAGGCAGAGGTAGAGGTTCCAGTCCAGGTGGTAACTAGAATCGTAGCTATATGTTAACAGGTCGGCAGGACCAGGAATCCTCACTAGATGTTGTGACAGGTATGTTGAACATTTTCTCTCACGATGTTTATGCCTTAATAGACCCAGGATCTACGTTATCGTGTATTACCCCATTTGTCGCGAGAAATTTTGGTATAGTGCCTGAAATACTAAATGATACTTTTGCGGTATCTACACCGGTGGGAGAATCGGTTATTGCTAGACGAAATTACCGAGGTTGTACAATATCAGTTTGTGGTTGTTAGACCTCAGCCAACCTAGTTGAGCTAGAGATGTTGGATTTTGATGCTATCATGGGCATGGACTGGTTGGCACCTTGTTATGCCACAGTTGATTGTCGAGCAAAGACAGTCGGATTTCATTTTTCAGGTGAGCCAGTCCTTGAATGGGTAGGTAATACAACGACACCTAGAGGTAGATTTATTTCCTATCTGAAGGCGAGAAAAATGATCGCACAAGGGTGCATCTATCATATTGAGCGAGTTAAAGATGCAGATGCTGAGATACCTATACTTCAGTCTATTCCAGTAGTCAAAGACTACACAGATGTATTTCCAGATGAACTTCCAGGTATTCCTCCAAAGTGAGAGATTGATTTTTGCATCGATTTGCTTTCGAAAATGCAACCAATATCCATCCCTCCATATAGAATGGCACCTGCCGAATTGAAGGAGTTGAAGGAGCAGTTAAAAGATTTATTGGAGAAAGGTTTTATCAGACACAGTACCTCACCTTGGGGTGTATCGGTACTGTTTGTATGGAAGAAAGATGGCTCGCTAAGGATGTGTATTGATTATAGGCAACTGAACAAGGTAACTATTAAGAATAAGTATCCACTTCCAAGGATAGACGACTTGTGTGATCAGTTGTAGGGAGCTAGATGCTTTTCAAACATATATTTGAGGTCGGGGTACCACCAGGTCAGAGTTCGGTAGAAAGATATTCCCAAGACAGCCTTCAGGACCCGATATGGCCACTTCGAGTTCCTTGTCATGTCCTTCGGGTTGACGAATGCGCCTGCCATATTTATGGACATGATGAATAGCCTATTGTGTCCATATTTAGATCTGTTCGTGATAGTCTTTATTGATGATATTCTGATTTATTCACGTTCAGAGGATGAGCATGTGGACCACCCGCGAGCGGTACTCCAAACCCTCTGTGATAATAAATTGTATGCTAAGTTTACTAAGTGTGAGTTCTGGTTGAAGTCTGTAGCATTCTTGGGGCACATTGTATCCGACGGAGGTATAAAGGTAGATACTTAGAAGATTGAGGCTGTGAAATCCTGGCCTAGACCTACCACTCCGACAGAGATTCAAAGGTTTCTAGGCTTAGCAGGATACTTCCAGAGGTTCGTAGAGGGTTTTTCTGCTCTTTCAGCACCATTAACGAAGTTGATGCAGAAAGCAACTAAGTTTCAGTGGACAGAGGCCTATGAGCAAAGTTTCCAAGAGCTTAAGAACAGGTTGACCTCAGCGCCAGTTCTAGCACTTCTAGAGGGCCCAGATGGTTATGCCATGTATTGCGATGCCTCAGGTGTTGGGTTAGGATGTGTCCTGATGCAACATGGGAAGGTAATTGCGTATGCTTCAAGGTAGTTAAGGAAGCACGAACAGAATTATCCGATCCACGACCTTGAGTTAGCTGCGGTTGTCCATGCACTTAAGATATGGCGGCATTATTTATATGGTGTTCATGTTGATATATTCACAGATCATAAAAGCCTGCAATATATCTTCAAGCAAAAAGAGTTGAACTTGCTACAGAGGCGATGGCTTGAGTTATTAAAAGATTACGATGTTAACATTCTCTACCATCCAGGGAAAGCTAATGTTGTAGCTGATGCCTTAAGTCGTCGATCTATGGGTAGCCTAGCATATGTAGAGGCCGAAAAAAGACAATTAACCGGAGAGATTCATGAATTGGCTTGTTTTGGGGTTCGGTTAGTAGACTCTGGAAATGGTGGAGTTGTACTAAAAAATACTACAAAATCATCTCTCATAGTTGAAGTAAAGAGGAGGCAGTACGAGGACTCAGAGTTTGTCGAATTGAGAGAACGAGTTCCGCAATAGAAAAGTTATTGTTAGAACTCAAAGGAGATGGGGTTCTCAGATACAGGGTCGTTTGTATGTTCCAGATGTAGCAGGGCTACGAGACAGGATTATGTCAGAGGCACATTATTCGTGGTACTCCATTCACCCTGGGTCGACGAAGATGTATCATGACATTAAGGAGGTGTATTGGTGGAACGATATGAAGAAGAACATTGCTGAGTATGTCGCTCAGTGTCCTAGTTACCAGCAGGTGAAGCTAGAGCACCAGAAGCCCGGAGGGCTAATGCAGACTATAGAGATCCCTACATGGAAATGAGAGGCGATAAATATGGACTTTATCACGGGTTTACCTCGTTCTCATCGTAAGTTTGATTCCATATGGGTGATAGTCGATAGGCTCACAAAATCAGCTCATTTCCTACCGGTCATATCTACATATACAGCAAAAGATTATGCAAAGTTATATATTAAAGAGGTAGTGCGACTACACGGAGTGCCAATATCTATTATATCTTACCGTGGGGCCCAGTTTACAGCACATTTTTGGAGGTCATTTCAGAAAGGTCTAGGGACAGGTGAATCTCAGCACAACTTTTCATCCACAAACTGATGGACAGGCCGAGCGCACAATTCAGACGCTCGAGTATATGTTACGAGCATGTGTGCTGGATTTTAAAAGAAGTTGGAAAGGACTTCTACCTATTATCAAGTTTGCATATAATAACAGTTACCACTCCAGTATCCAAATGGCTCTATACGAGGCTTTGTATGCGTGTAAGTGCAGATCTCCTATAGGGTGGTTTGATGTTAGAGACCCTGGGTTACATGGGCCAGACCTAGTTCGAAAAAGTAAAGCTTATCCGGGAGCGACTGTTGACAGCTTAGAGCTATCAGAAGTCATATTCTGACGTGCGGCGACGAGATTTAGAGTTCGGGGTTAATGACGGGGTATTCTTAAAGGTTTCACCTATGAAGGGTGTGATTAGGTTTGTCAAGAAAGGCAAATTTAGACCACGGTATATTGGGCCATATAGGATCATTCGGAGAGTGGACTAAGTAGCTTATGAGTTAGAATTGCGATTGGAATTGGAGTCCGCCCATCCGGTATTTCACGTATCTATGTTACGAAAGTGCATTGGCAATCCCACCCGGGTGGTGCCGGTGGATGATGTACAGATTACAGAGGACTTGTCATACGAGGAAATTCCAGTTGCCATCCTAGACCTATAAGTCTGCAAGCTACGAAATAAAGAGATAGCATCCGTAAAGGTTTCATGGAGAAGCAAGAAGGTGGAAGAGATAACGTGGGATGCAGAGGAAGAAATGAAGTCTAAGTACTCCCCACCTATTTCAAACTGAAGATATGGCTCGAGGTGTGATACCTCAGCACAACTCTATTCAGGCCAGTAGGTCATCAGGTTAGCCCTCATTTTTAACTCTCAGAATTTATAATGGACAGTTGTGTGGAGCCAAGTGTTGCTATTTATAGACAGTGGCCATGTGTGGCATGTATATTATGTTTTCTGGCTGCGTACAGGTTGGTTTTAGTCTAGTGTACGAAATATACTCCGGCAAAAATTATCCCAAAGTATCTAAGAGTAGACATTCGAGGATGAATGTTTCTAAGGGGGGAAGGATGTTACATCTCGTATTTTTCGTACGTTAAAATTTCGTCTTTAGTTAATTGACATAGACTCGGGGATGAGATTATCGAGAGGTTAGCATATTTATACTATTTATAACAAGCAATAAGTAAGTGCCATGAAGGAAAGGGTACACGAATTAAAGAAAGTGAGTTTCGTTGAAGGTTGTCGATTTGGGATAAAATACGGGCCGATCGATAATACTCGATATTTACGGACTAGTACCATACAAGGTAACATATGACCGTGATAGTACGATGTATAAAGTGTATTTAAAATAAGTAGAATTTTAGGTAATTTGAGACAATTCTTAATTATGCGGGTAAGCGGTTAATTATCGGGTAACGGGACATTACCTAATTATCTAATAAGTGGATAAAGATTACATTTCCCCCCATCCCCCACGTGGCAGTAAGCCACACCCTAAGGAAATGACTAAGATTCAATTCTTATTAGGTGGCATATAGTTACACATTTACTACATTTCCAAGACTTTCCATTATCAAGGAGATTTCAATTAAAGTGGGGGAAAGACGTTATCATTTTGATAACTCTTCGAAAATTCATTCTCAAAGACATTTTCAATCATATGAAAAATCATTCTTAATATTCTCAACACCAAGGCATTACAACTAGAAGGGAGAAAACGTTAGCAATTCTTCTTAACCAAACGATTCCTACAAGATTTAGCAACTTAAAATTTTGCGATTCTAAGGGAGTACGGTGTAACCTTTTTCAAGAACATCATACGGATTTTTCCGTACTCCAGGTATGTTAAGGCTAAGCTCTTCCTTTATTTTGGCATTATTTGGTAATTACACGAGTTTGATAACGAAGCATAAAGAAAAATTCATATCCCGGAACTTGCGTATATTTTCCTACTCTTGTAAGTTACAGTATTCAATTGAGTATTGTCTTATTCCAGTCAAGAGAGGAGAGAGTCTATATATACAGTATTACAATATTTTTATTACCATCGAGCTATAATCGATGGGCATGCCTCTATTGGGCAATCTCTGATCAGATGGTAAGTTATATACCGAGCCTACTGTGGTTGAGCGCCTATGAGTGAGCTTAGTTGGTCGAGATACAGAGCCTAGTATGGTCGAGCGCCTATGAGCGGGCCTACTATAGCAAAAGCAGTATATATATATATATATATATATATATATATATATATATATATATATATATATATATATATATATATATATATATATATATATATCTATTTTACTTACTATATTGAGAGAATTGAGTCAGTATCGGTAGGTGAGCATATCTTCGGATTTTCTTTGACCCCCAGTTGCTTTCAGTTATTATATTATCAGTTCAGTTTTAGCTTTCAGTATATTGCCTTACATACTCGGTACATTATTTCGTACTGACGTCCCTTTCTGGGGGGGCGCTGCATTTCATGCGTGCAGGTTCAAACAGACAGACGGGTAGACCTCCTCAGTAGGTGTTTGCCCGAGTTCAACTTTATCGGTAAGCTACCTGTCCTTCGGAGTTGCCGGGTCTAGAAGTTTTGTGTACATCTTGTGAATATATGTAGATAGGTTATGGGTAGGCCGGGGCCCTGTTCCGATCACAGTACATCCATCAGTAGAGGCTTGTAGACACATCCTGTTAGTTAGTGCAGTATGTTGGGCTTGTAGGCCCTGTACATATATTTTGTTGGCTTGTCAGTTATAGTAGTTATGACGGCCATGCCAGCCCAGCTTTATGTTGACATTTAGTCAGCGTTAGTCTCTATTCAGTTTTATATTTTGCTTCAAAAATTGTCTTGCAATATGGCCCCTGGCCATAGTTTGACATTATATTTCCAGAATTCCTGAGTCGCAAGTTGGAATGCAAGGATAGAGGAGGCACTGAATGCCGGTCTCGCCCCCAGGCTCGGGGCGTGACAATTTTTCCCCGCATTTGGGCGTATCTCGGGATTCTTTGAGTTCCCTTGTTTATGTGTCTACTCCTGTGGGAGATTCTCTTATTGTGGACCGCGTGTATCGGTCGTGTTGATTACTCTTAGTGGTTTTGAGACCAAAGCCAATTTATTATTGCTCATCATGGTAGATTTTGATGTTATCTTGGGCATGGACTGGTAGTCGCCTCATTTTGCTATTCTTGATTGTCACACCAAGATGTTGACACTGGCTATGCCATGTTACCACGATTAGAGTTGAGGGGTACCTTAGATTACACTTCCAACAGAGTTATTTCATTTCTTAAAGCTCAACGAATGGTTGAGAAGGGGTGTGATGCGTATCTAGCCTATGTGAGAGATGTCCTTATTGATAACCCTATAGTTGATTGAGTCCCAGTAGTGAGGGATTTCCCTAATGTGTTTCCAGCTGATCTTCCGGGCATGCCGCTCGATAGAGATATTAATTTTGGTATTGATTTGTTGTCGGGCACTCAGCCCATCTCTATTCCTCCTTATGTATGGCCCCTTCTGAGTTGAAGGAGTTGAAGGAACAGTTACAAGAATTGCTTGATAAGGGCTTCATTCAACCCAATGTGTCACCTTGGGGTGTTCTTGTCTTGTTTGTGAAGAAAAAGGATGGTTCTATGCGTATGTGCATTGACTATCGTTAGTTGAACAAAGTTACAATGAATAATCGATATGCTTTGCCTCGTATTGATGACCTGTTTGATCAGTTACAGGGTGCCCGAGTGTTTTCTAAGATTGATTTGTGTTCAGGTTATCACCAGTTGAAGATTCGGGAGCCAGATATCCCGAACACTCTTTTCAGGACTCGGTATGGTCATTACGAGTTCCTTGTGATGTCATTTGGGCTGACCAACGCCCCATCAACATTTATGAATTTGATGCACAGTGTATTTCGATCGTATCTTGATTCATTTGTCATTGTCTTTATTGATGACATTCTAGTGTACTCCTGGAGTCGGGAAGATCATAAGCACCACCTGAGGACAGTGCTTCAGACCTTGAGAAGTTATATGCAAAGTTCTCTAAATGAGAGTTCTGGCTAGATTTCGTGGCATTCTTGGGTCATGTGGTATCGAGTGAAGGGATCAAGGTGGATCTAAAGAAGGTGGAAGTAGTGCAAAGTTGGACCAGACCTTCCTCAGCTATAGAGATCCGGAGCTTCTTTTGTTTGGCGGGGTATTACCATCGATTTGTTGAGGGATTCTCATATATTGCAGCACCTATGACCAGGCTGACCCAGAAGGGTGCTCCGTTCAGGTGGACGGAGGAGTGTTAGGAGAGATTTCAAAAGCTCAAGACAACTTTGACTACAACCCCAGTATTGGTATTCCCTTCAGGTTCGGGATCTTATACAGTTTATTGTGATGCGTCGCGAGTTGGCCTTGGCGCGGTGTTGATACAGGACCGTAGGGTGATTGCCTACGCGTCCAGACAGCTGAAGGTGCATGAAAAGAACTATCCTGCCCACGACCTCAAGTTAACTTCTATTCTTCATGCCTTGAAGATTTGGAGGCATTATTAGTACGGTGCCCCTTGTGAGATCTACACTGTCCACCGGATTTTGCAGCATCTGTTCAAGCAGAAGGATCTTAATTTGCATCAGAGGAGGTGGTTAGAGCTACTTAAGGATTATGATATCACCATCTTGTGCCACCTTAGAATGGTCAATGTGGTGGCCGATGCTTGAGTCGCCGGGCAGAGAGTTTGGGGAGTTTAGCATATCTTCTAGCAGCAAAGAGGCCCATGCGATGGATGTTCAGGCCTTATCCGGTCTGTTCGTGAGATTGGATATTTCTGAGCCAACTCGAGTATTGGTTGTATGGTCTCTCGGTCTTCTCTTTACGATCGTATCATGGAGCGTTAGTATGATGACCCCCATATACTTGTCCTTAAGGACACAGTGCAACACAGTGATGCTAAGGAGGTCACTATTGGAGATGATGGCGCACTGAGGATACAGGGCAGGCTATGTGTGCCTAATATAGATGGATTGCGGGAGTTGATTCTCCAGGAGGCTTATAGTTCGCGGTACTCCATTCATCCGGGTGCCGCCAAGATGTATCAAGACTTGAGGCAGCATTATTGGTGGCGTAGAATGAAGAAGGACAAAGTGGAATATGTGCTCCGGTGCCTAAATTGCCAGTACGTGAAGTATGAGCATCAACGACCGGGTGGAATGCTTCAGAAGTTAGAGATTCCAGTGTGGAAATGGGAGCGGATCACTATGGATTTTTTTGTTGGACACCCACAGACTCAGCGAAAGTTTGATGCAGTTTGGGTGATTGTGGATAGGTTGACCAAGTCAGCTCATTTCCTTCCTATGATGACTACCTAATCTTTTGAGCAGCCTACTCGAGTTTATATCCGCTAGATTTTCAGGCTTCATGGCATGCCCGTATCTATCATCTCTGACAGGGGTACACAGTTTACGTCACAATCCTGGAGGCCCGTACAGCATGAGTTGGGTACTCGGGTGGAGTTGAGTTCAGCATTTCACCCTTAGACGGACGGTCAGTCCGAGTGCACTATTCAGATTCTAAAGGATATGCTCCATGCATGTGTGATGGAGTTTGGAGGTTTTTGGGATCAGTTCTTGCCACTAGCGGAGTTTGCCTACAACAACAATTATCAGTCCAGCATTCAGATGGCACTGTATGAGGCTCTGTATGGTAGGCGGTGTCGGTCCCCAGTGGGTTGGGTCGAGCCGTGCAAGGCTAGATTATTGGGTACGGACTTGGTTCAGGATGCCTTGGAGAAGGTTAAGGTGATTCAGGATAGACTTTGCACAACCTAGTCCAGACAGAAGAGTTATGCGAACTGGAAGGTTCGTGATGTTGCATTCATGGTTGGAGAGCGGATCCTACTGCACGTTTCGCCTATGAAAGGCGTTATGAGGTTCTGAAAGAGGGGCAAGCTGAGCCCAAGGTTTATTGGTCCCTTTGAGGTGTTGCGGTGAGTTGGGGAGGTTGCTTATGAGCTTCCCTTATCTCCCAGCTTAGCAGGAGTTCATTCAGTATTTCACGTTTTTGATGCTCTCTAGGTATCACGGCGATCCGTCTCATGTTGGATTTCAACTCAGTCCAGTTGGGCAAGGATCTATCTTATGTTGAGGAGCCAGTGGCTATTTTGGACAGGCAGGCTCGAAAGCTGAGGTCAAAGAACATTGCATTAGTAAAAGTTCAGTGGCAGGTTGGCCGGTTGAGTAGGCGACTTGGGAGACCGAGCAGGATATGCGCAGCCGTTATCCTTATCTTTTCACCACTTCAGGTATGTCTCTATGCTCGTTCGAGGATGAACGATTGTTTTAAGAGGGGGATGATGTAACAACCCGGCTGGCCGTTTTGAGAGTTAGAGCCCTGATCTCCTATTAACTGCTTTCCCCATATCTATTTCTGCTATTGTGACTTGCCGGGAGGTTTCGTTTTGGTTTTTGGATTGTTTTGGGGCACTTAGTCCCTAAACGGAGGCTTAAGTCTTAAAATTTGGACCGTAGTCGGAACTGTGTGAAGACGACTCCGAAATGGAGTTCTGTCAATTCCGTTAGCTTCGTTGGGTGATTTGGGGCTTAGGGAGATGTCCGCATTGTGTTTTGGAGGTTCGTAGCTTATTTAGGCTTGAAAAGGTGAAAGTCGAATTTTTGGAGTTTAGAGCCGGTAGTGGAATTTTTGATATCGGGGTCGGAACCCGATTTTGGAAGTTAGAGTAGGTCTGTATGTTGATTATGACTTGTGTGCAAATTTTAGGTCATTCGGACGTGGTTTGATAGGTTTCGGCATCGGTTGTGGAAATTTGAAGTTTCAAGTTCTTTAAGTTTGAATTGGAGGGTGATGCGTGATTTTAGCGTTGTTTGATGTGATTTGAGGGCTTGACTAAGTATGTATGGTGTTTATGGATGGTTGGTATGTTTGGTTGAGGTCTCGGGGGCCTCGGGCGAGTTTCGGGTGCTTAACGGATTATTTTTGGACTTTGGGAGTTGGCAGATTTTCTGGTGTTTTGTTGCAAACGATTCCTTCATCGCTTTTGCGAGGGAGGTCTCGCGTTCGTGTAGGTCATCTGAGAGGCCAGCTGGGTTTGTTCTTCGCGTTCACGACATTGTTCCTGTGATTGCGAAGGTATGGAACACTAAGGCTACGCGTTCGCGATAAGGACCTCGCGTTCGTATAGAAGGTTCACCTGGGCAGTATTAAACATTTCAAAATCGAGGTTTGGCCATTTTTATCAAAGCTTGAGTTTGGGATCTCGGATTTGGATGAGATTTTGAGAGATATCAATTGTGTAATGATTCTACACTTGATTTTGGTTACATCCCACTAATCTATCATTAATTTTATCATTTAATTTTGGATTTGGGGTGAAAATTTGGGGAATATTAAGAAAAGTTCTTAGGCCGAATTTTGGAGTATTGATCGAGATTTTGGTATCGGATTTGACTAAATTTGGTATGGTTAGACTCGTGAGTGAATGGGTGTTCATATTTTGTAACTTTTATCCGATTCCGAGATGTGGGCCCGGGGAGGCTTTTTGGGCAATTTTCCAATTTCTTGCCTTAGCTTTGATTTCATTAGCTAGATTAGTTTCTTGTAGTTATATTTATGTTATGTAATTGGTTTTGGCTAGATTTGGGCCATGCGGAGTCAGATATTCGTGGAAAGAGCATTCTGGCGGATTGATTTGAGCTTGGTTCGAGCTAAGTGGCTTGCCTAACCTTGTGTGGGGGAACTCCCCTTAGGATTTGGTACTGTTTTGATATGTGAGCGCCATGTACATGAGGTGACGAGTACGTACACGGGCTATTTGATGTAAAACTCCATTTTCACTAAGTTATAACTTGTTTCTCCTTATTTGAACTACACTAGCTTATGTAACTATCCAGTTTAGTTTAGAATAGCATGCCTACGTGTTTTAACCGCCTATCTGCACTCTATGCAGCATGTTTAGTGAAATTACTTGCTTTCCTTGACTTGAACTTAATCTAAAATGTAGGTTTTCTTGCTGTAACTGTCATTTCTATTGGTTGAGCTGTATATATACTTTAGGACTATGGAACGGTATCCGGGAGATCCCCTTTTAACTGCATATTTACTTTGGGACTACGGAACAATATTCCGGGAGAACCCCCCTACACATTTACGTTTGGAACTACGAGACGGTATCTCGGGAGATCCCCTGTTGTTATATTTGTGTTTCGAGCTGTTGTCTTTCTATAATTCTATTCCTGTTAGATTTTCGTATTTATTTTGACTGTGATATTTCATTCTATCTTATTTCATTATATTTATACCAGTAGGGGCCCTGACTTGATCTCGTCACTACTCGACCGAGATTAGGCTTGGCACTTACTGGGTACCATTGAGATGTACTCATGCCTTTCCCTGCACATGTTTTTCGTGTGCAGATCCAGGTACCGCTTATCAGCCGCATTACCAGTGAGTCTGTATAGACTTCAAGGTATATCTTCCGCGTCCGCAGACCTCAAAGTCCCTATCTATTCTTCCCCATGTCAAACACTTCTTGTATTTCTTTTTGTTAGACCATGGGGTATAGATATACTGTTTTCTTTCTGTAGCTCGTGACTTGCAATATTTCGGGTTCTGGGAGAGTTTATGTACTATTCGGTAGTGGTTATTGTATATGCCGAGCGACATCTTAAGTTCTTATTAAAAGTATACCTGTTAGCTTTTATGTTTTCGTGTTATTTTTTCGCAAATGTTAGGCTTACCTAGTCGGAGAGACTAGATGCCGTCACGACGGTTCACGGAGGGAGAACTTGGGTCGTGATAGAGGAATTAAAAGCATATTTGTAGGATATGCTAAGAACTTAAAGGCATACAGATTATTGGACATTGAGTCTAAGTATATTGTGGAATCTAAAGATGTTAAGTTCTTGGAAACAAAGTTTATTGGTGATTATAATAATTCACATGAGGATACAGAAATTACTAAACAAGATGGTAATGCAGCAAGTATTGGCGATAATGCAGTAACTCAAGAAAATTGTGCAAAACCTAGTTCTTCTTCTAAAAATAATAGAAAGGCAATTGAATCTCCTGTAGAACCAAGGAAAAGTCAAAGAGTTAGAAGAGAAAAAAATTATATGTTTTGATTTTATTTCTTCTCGAGCACTAATCTTTTTGGTAGAAGGAAGTAGAGATGAAGTATAAAATAAAATACCCATTATTTTTAATTCAGAAGAGGATCCTAAAACATATAGTGAGGCTATGGATTCGCGGGATTCTTCTTTCTGGAAAGAAGTTGCAAATGATGAAATGGATTCTCTTTTATCAAATGGTACATGGGTATTGGCAGATTTACCTTCTAATACTAAACCTATTGGGTGTAACTGGGTTTTTTAGAAGAAAATACAGTACTGATGGTTCTCCACAAACATTTAAAGCTAATACTAAACCTATTAGGAACTAACATGCAAGGCATAAATGAAACTAAGAAGTATTTAACTTCGCAAATTTAAAATAAAAGATTTGGGAAAAGTTGATACTATCTTAGATGTTAAAGTTAAAAGACATAGTGGGGGGTTTTGCCTTATGATCTCACTATATTGACAAGGTTCTTTCCAAATTTAATCATTTGGGCATTAAAGAATCTAATACTCCATTTGATGCATCTAGCAAGATGGTTGAGAACCCCGGAAGGTCTGTTAGTCAATTAGACTATGCTAGTGCAATTGGTAGTTTAATGTATGCTATGCACTGCACTAGGCTAGATATTGCATTTGTGGTTTGTAAATTGTTAAGAAATACTCATAATCCAATTGGTGATCATTGTAAAGGTATAGTGAGACTACTTGGTTATCTGAAAAGGACAAAAAATTTTGCCTTGTATTATAACAAATTTCCTTCAGTGTTAGAAGGATATTGTGATGCTAGTTGGATAACTAGTGTAGGTGATAACAAGTCGTCGTCTGGGTGGATATTCACTTTAGGTGGAGGATCAATTTCATGGGCTTCTAAGAAACAGACGTGTATTACTCATTCGACAATGGAATCCGAGTTTATTGCATTAGCAGCTGCAGGAAGAGAGGCAGAATGGCTGAGAAACCTATTGTTAGATATAGAGTTGTGGCCACAACCAATGCCCCGTGTTCTCTTGCGATGTGATAGTGAAGAAACTATATCTAAGGCATTTAGCAAAATATATACATATTGCTTTAAGACACGAGTACATAGGATAACTAATTTCGGATGGAATTATTACCGTTGTGTACATCAAGTCTAAAGACAACCTTGCTGACCCATTCACTAAAGGACTCGCGAGGGATTTGATAATAAGCACAACAAGTGCTATGGGTCTGAAGTAACTTAAATTTGTCACTAGTAACGGGAACCTTACCTTTCTTATTGTTTAACAATGTTAAAGGTTTAAAAGGAAATAACAAGTTATTGTTGTGACAGATAGCAGGTACTGGAAATTAATACCTAGCAAAAGGAGGGTGAGTATAAAAATGCTCTTAATGAAGAAGAAGAGTTTGCTTTAAGAACTAAAGAAGTCCGTGTTAAGGATTTTTTTAAATCTTCACCTATGTAAACATATGAAGTGGTCCCGCTTCGATCAAAGTTTGGGAAGCAACACTTGATAAGTGTTTATGAATTCAGGAAGTAGCACAAGGCCATAATTGGGTGCTAAAACTCACGGTGAACAAATTGTGAAGTTGGTACGATGTATGCGTATAAAGCTTTCCGTCTTGTCAAATAGGAATTTTGGTTTAATAGAACTTAATCTAACCATCAATTTTGACAAGGTCTTGAATAGTTTATACAAGTAGTAGGTTTAAACCGAAAGATACCTATTATACGCATGAATCACTAACTATGTGGGGGATTGTTAGATTAGTTAGTGTTTTGATGGGGTTATTTGAGAAGAGATTGCTTTGTCCCTCATTGGAAAAAGAAAGAAAGGAAGAAGTGCTTAAAAGCACTTCTTTGTCTTATATGGTTTGAATATTTTAAAGGTGTTTTGGAGGGAAACTAAAATTTGACTATATAATTAATAGTCTAGATTAGGCACTTGGGCCTTGGGCCAATTAAAATAATCCGAGGAAGAAATGACTATAGGAAGAACTTATTACATTCTTCCGAAGACTTTAATGTGGACCAGTTGACAAAGCATATTGGGATTGAAGAAGAGTCACGAAAACGTGAAAATAAATATTCTGTGAAAACTAGTTCAAAGGTGAATTATGTTGAATCTAGTAAGGCAGACAATTCAAAAAAATCTGGAAACAAGGCTGGAAAGAAGAGAAAGTTTGAGGCTGCTCCAAAGGAAATTTTTTCTAACATTAAGAAAGATCCGTGTTATACTTGCGAAAAAATGGGCCATTTTAAGAGAGATTGCAGGTTCTGTAAGAGACATAAAAATGAAGAAAATGCAGGACAGAAGAGGGTAAATAATGTTGAACAACAACAAGCTTCTTCTTCGGATATTGTTGCTATGATTTCTGCCTTTACCAACTTGAATCGGAGTATGGTGATCGAATGCAACATGGCAGCAACTATGAAATCTACAGATTGGTGGTATGATTCCAGTGCTACAGTTCATTTATCAAATGACAAGAGTTTCTTCAAACATTATGAAGTTGCAACAAGTGATGAAAAGGTTTTAATGGGAAATCATGACACCGCCAAGGTCTTTGAAAAAGGAACAGTTGTACTACAGTTCACTTCGGGAAAGAAGTTGATTTTAATTAATGTTCATCATGTACCTGATGTTAGGAAGAATTTAATTTCTACAAGTTTATTAAGTAAGAAAGGCCTCAAAACTGTTACAGAGGCAGATACTCTTGTGAAGGCATGTTAAAATTAACTATTAATAAAGTTGAAGTTTCTGCTTACATGATTGAATCATCTATTAACTTATGGCATGCTAGACTTTCACATGTTTATTTTCGATATGTTAAGTTTATGTCTAAATATAAATTAATTCTTGCTGTTGAGAATAATGATAAAAAATGTGAAATGTAACGAACCGACTGGTCGTTTTACTTTCTAGAACCCCGTTCCCCTAAATAAGACTTTCCGTACTTGCTTTTACTGATTTATCACTTGTGGGGATGGTTAATTCAGGATTTGGAAGAGTTCGGGTTGAAGTCGGAACACTTGGTTCCCTAAGGTTGGCTTAAAAGACCAAGTTTGACTTGGGTCAACAGTTTAAGTAAACGACCTCGGAATCGGGATTTGACAGTTCCAGTAGGTTTGTGTGATGATTTCGAACTTGAGCGTATGTTCGGATCGAGTTGTGGATGATCCGGGAGCATTTTGGCGCCTTTAGTGAAAGTTGGTTCTTGAAGGATTTTGAAGTTCATTAAATTTGGTTTGGAGCGGGTTTGGTGATATCGAGGTCCCAATGGAATTTTGAGACCGACAATTGTTCTGTAATGTCATTTAAAACTTGCATGCAAAATTTGGTGTCATTCCGAGTAGTCTAAGTATGATTTGGCGCGTTCGGAGCGATTTGGAAACTTGAAGTTCAAAGTTTGATTCAATTTGGTTTTGAGGTATGATTCTTGGTTTCTTTGTTATTTTACGTGTTTCGAGAGTACGAGTAAGTCCGAATAATGATTACAGACTTGCTGGTGTGGTTGGACGGGTTCCCGAGGGGCTCGGATGTGTTTCGGACCAGCCGGAGCTAGGTTGAAATACACCAAATTTCTGCTTTTGTTTTCCTTCTTCACGAACGCGGATGGACTTTCGCGTTCGCGATGAAGGATTTGGAAGACTGGGATTTTTGCCCTTCGCGTTCGCATAAACAAGGTCGCGTTCGCGGAGGCCTGGGCCCTTTGGACTTTGCGTTCGCGTTGCGGAGGTCGCGTTCGCGTAGAAGCCTGGTCCTGGGCCTGGGCCACCCGATTGCCTTACGCGTTCGTGCTCTGGGCCTCGCATTCGCGAACAGTAGGCGACCCAATTCTTTGCCTTCGCGTGGGTTTTCTCGCGATCGTGTAGAGCCTTTTTATGGGTACTCTCTGGTTTAGCCATCGCGATAGCGATCGCGAGGGCTTGGTCGTGATCGCGATGAAGGAGGCAGCTGGGCAGTGAGTTTTTAAAATGGGACTTAGGCATTTTTGGGGTCATTTATTGCACTCTTTGGCGATTTGAGAGCTCTTAAGAAGGGGATTTTGACCTAGCTTTGTGAGGTATGTAATTTCTACCTAGTGTGAGTTTAATTCATATTTTATGGGTAGATTATAACATGTCAATTAGTGAAAATCATGGGTTTAGATAGAAACCTAGGTTTTTGATAAAAAAGAGATCTTACCACAAAAATGGTTATGGAACTTAGTAACACCATATATTTATGTTCCTAAGGTTATGGGTAACAACTTTATTCGAAAATTTCCGGAATCCGGGCATCTGGACCTGGGGATGAATTTTAGGAATCTTGCATTTAGAGTTAAGAAATTTCTTTAATAGTTGGGATATGAACTTTTAAACCTATATTGATGAGTTTTTACACTATTTGAATAGTTTTGGATTGTTCGGCACCGAATTGAGGGTTCGGGCATAATCTTGGACCGGAAAGTATGCATTGAGACGAGGTAAGTCTCTTTCCTAACCTTGTAAGAGGGAATTAACCCCATAGGTGAAATAAATTAATATCTGTTGTTAATTGTGGGGGCTACGTACGTACGTGATGAGAGTCCGTACGTATCTACTATTCCTATTTATGTCCGGGTAGTTTTAGGTTTACACCATGCTTGGTGGACACCGTTATTTGATTTTAATTGTTAAATTTAACAAATGGAACTAAGTTGAGGATTTTCAAGGATTTAAGAGCTTCAAGTTGAATTGTCTTTATTTTGAAAAGAATCAAGAAAAGGGTCATGATTTATTGATAAATTTATGTTGACTGCATTGCACGTATGATTTGCGAGCGGGGTAATAGATACATCTACGGTTCGTGCAGTTCGACGCTCGGTAGTGCACAGTTTACATTTATGTTGGATCGGGCTAAACGTCCTCGGTGGAATTCGTGTGTGATAATAGAACTGGAAGCCCTTTTTATAACTTGTATACATTTATTGTTTAAGAGATCATTGTTTTAAATGAAGGAAGTGTTTTGGGATTTTAAATATGATGAAAGAATTGTTCAGTTATTTCTTATTCCGAATTTTATTGTTATCTCTATATGTCATGCTTAATTAGAATTTCATATTATTATATTTTTGGCCCTTAGTAAGTGTCGGAGTCGAACCCTCGTCACTACTTCTTCGAGGTTAGACTAGATACTTATTGGGTACATATTTTTATGTACTTACGCTACACTTCTATACTTAATATTACAGGATTTGAGGCAGGTGCATCTGGTCACCAGTCTGGCGCGTAGATTTGATCCCCATTTCGAGACTTCACGGTGAGCTGCCTTCTGAGCTGTTCTGCAGCAGCTGGAGTCTTCTTTATGTCATACTTTTCTGTCTATTTCCTTTCATACAGTAGATTAGTATTCTTTTGTATATTCTACTAGAATGCCCACATACTTGTGACACAGGTCCTGGCACACACACTAGTAGACTTATGATTTTGGATTTGTTTACATGATTTTGACTTGTACTCGCTTGCTTCCGTTTAATTATGTTACGTTTGCAAATCACTAAATCTTTTTAACAAGTGAGGACATGTTATTCACTTAGTAATATATTTAAACGGGAAACCATTAGTTTGATCAGTGTTGGCTTCCCTAACAACGGTGTTGGGCCCCATCACGATCTAAAATGGAATTGGGTCGTGACATAAAATATGCATACAAGCTAAGATGACTATGAAATCTTTTCCAAAGAATGAAGAACAAGTAATCTACTTGAACTTGTGCATTCTGATATATGTGAATTGAATGATCATACAACTAGAGGTGGAAATAGATACTTTATTACTCTTATAGATGATCATTATAGATATACACATGTTTACTTAATGAAAACAAAAGATCAAGCATTTGATATGTTTAAGAGTTACAAAGCATTAGTCGAAAATCAAATGCAAAAGAAGATCAAAATCCTACGTAGTGATCGAGGAGGGGAATATCTTTCCAATGAATTTTCTGTATTTTGTGAAGAAAATGGTTTGATTCACCAAGTTAGTGCACCGTATACCCCACAAAAAAATGGTCTTGTTGAAAGAAAAAATAGAACGTTGGTAGATATGGTTAATGTAATGCTTTTACATGCAAAATTACCAACGAATTTGTGGGGGGGGGCTTTGTTAACGGCTTGTATTGTGCATAATAGAGTACCTTCAAAGAAGTTTAAGGTTTCACCATATGAATTATGGAAAGGAAGAAAACCTAACTTAAATTTCTTAAGAGTGTAGGGCTGTTTAGCCTATTATAGAATTTCAAATCCTAAAAGGACTAAATTAGGACCTAGAGGAATTAAAAGCATATTTGTAGAATATGCTGAAAACTCAAGGCATACAGATTATGGACATTGAGTGTAAGTATATTGTGGAATCTAAAGATGTTGAGTTCTTGGAAACAAAGTTTATTGGTGATTCTAATAATTCACATGAGGATACAGAAATTAATAAACAAGATGGTAATGCAGCAAGCATTGGTGATAATGCAGTAACTTAAGAAAATTGTGCAGAACCTAGTTCTTCTTCTAACAATAAAAGAAAAGCAATTGAATCTCCTGTAGAACCAAGGAAAAGTCAAAGAGTTAGAAAAGAAAAAAATATAGGTTCTGATTTTATTTCTTCTCAAGCACTAATCTTTTTGGTACAAGGAAGTACAGATGAAGTATTAAATAAAATACCCATTATTTTAAATTTAGAAGAGGATCCTAAAACCTATAGTGACGCTATGGCTTCGCGGGATTCTTCTTTCTGGAAAGAAGTTGTAAATGATGAAATTGATTCTCTTTTATCAAATGGTACATGAGTATTGACAGATTTACATTCTAATACTAAACCTATTGGGTGTAAATGAGATTTTAGAAGAAAATACAATACTGATGGTTCTCTACAAACATTTAAAGCTAGACTAGTAGCCAAGGGATTTAGACAATAGGCAGGAATAGATTATTTTTGACATGTATGCTCATGTGGCCAGGATTACCTCAATAAGAGTGTTGTTTGCTTTGACATCAATGTATAATCTAAATGTCCATCAAATGGATGTTAAGACGGCATTCTTAAACAGTGATCTTGATGAAGAAGTTTATATGGGGCAACCCGAAGGGTTTGTGCTTCATGGAAATGAGAAGAAAGTTTGTAAATTAGTTAAGTCCTTGTATGGGTTAAAACAAGATCCAAAACAATGGCATGAAAAATTTGATAGTGTTATATTATCAAATGATTTTAAACACAACGGAGCAGATAAATGCATTTATTCTAAATTCACAAAGGATTATTGAGTGATAGTATGTCTTTATGGTGATGACATGCTAATCATAGGAACTAACATGCAAGGCACAAATGAAACTAAGAAGTATTTAACTTCGCAATTTAAAATAAAAGATTAGGGAGAAGTTGATACTATCTTATGTGTTAAAAATAAAAGACATAGTGGGGGGTTTTTCCTTATGTTAGTCTCTCTATATTGACAAGGTTCTTTCCAAATTTAATCATTTGGGCATTAAAGAATCTAATACTCCATTTGATGCATCTAGCAAGATGGTTGAGAACCCCAAAAATTCTGTTAGTCAATTAGACTGTGCTAGTGCAATCAGTAGTTTAATATATGCTATGCACTGCACTAGGCCAGATATTGCATTTGCGGTTTGTAAATTATCAAGATATAGTCATAATCCAAGTGGTGATCATTGGAAAGGCATAATGAGAGTACTTGGTTATCTATAAAGGACAAAAACTTTTGCCTTGTATTATAACAAAATTCCTTCAGTGTTAGAAGGATATTGTGATGCTAGTTGGATAATTAGTGTTGGTGATAACAAGTCAACGCCTGGGTGGATATTCATTTTAGGTGGAGGAGCAATTTCATGGGCTTCTAAGAAACAGACGTGTATTACTCATTCCACAGTGGAATCCGAGTTTATTGCTTTAGCAGCTGCAGGAAGAGAGGCAGAATGGCTAAGAAATCTATTACTCCCTCCGTTTTAATTTATGTGAACCTATTTCCTTTTTAGCCCGTGCCAAAAAGAATGACCTCTTTCCATATTTGGAAATAATTTACCTTTATGCAATGATTTATAGCCACACAAAATATATGTGCTTCATTTTACACCACAAGTTCAAAAGTCTTCTCTCTTTTCTTAAACTCCGTGCCCAGTCAAATAGGTTCACATAAATTGAAACGGAGGGAGTATTAGATATAGAGTTGTGGCCACAACCAATGCCATCTGTTCTCTTGCACTGTGGTAGTGAAGCAACTATGTCTTAGGCATTTAGCAAAATATATAATGGAAAATCTAGACATATTGCTTTAAGACATGAGTACATAAGACAACTAATTTCGGATGGAATTATTACCGTTGTGTACATCAAGTCTAAAGACAACCTTGCTGACCCATTCACTAAAGGACTCGCTATGATATTAAGCACAACAAGTGCTATGGGTCTAAGGTAACTTAAATTTGTCACTAGTTACGAGAACCTCACCTTTTTTTATTGTTGGACTATATTGAAGTTTTAAAAGGTAATAATAACAAGTTATAATTGTGACGGATAACTGGTACTTAGAATTAGTGCCTAGCAAAAGGAGGGTGAGTATAAAAATGCTCTTAATGAAGAAGAAGGGCTTGGTTTAAGAACTAAAGAAGTCCGTGTTAAGGAATTTGTTAAATCTTCACCTATGTGAATACAAGAGGTGGTGGCGATTCGATCATAGTTTGGGATACAAAACTTGATAAGTGTTTATGAATCCAGGAAGTAGCACTAGGCCATAATTGGGTGCTAAAACTCACGGTGAACAAATTCTGAAGTTGGTACGATTTATGTGTATAAAGCTTTCCCATCTTGTAAAATAGGAATTGTGGTTTAATAGAACTTAATCTAACCATCTATCACGACCCAAAATCCACTAAGGGTCGTGATGGCGCCGGACGCTGCTGTCAGGCAAGCCAACCAATTGCTTAATCAAATTCTCGTTTTAATGCTTCTGAACTCTATGATTTTTCCTTCAAATTTAGAAATTTTTTAAAGAATAAAATCTCAAATCAAATTTAAATGATAAGCAGTCCATACAATATTCAAACCATCCCAGAAACCGGTGTCACAAGTGCATGCGCATCTACTGATAAGGAAATAAAATACAATATCCGTCCGGAATACAATGGACAAGAAATAAATACAAAACACTAGAAGGGACTACACTAGCTGCGGGTCGCCTCGAATAATGCAACTCACCTAGTCCCAGAATCATCCGCGCTGCTACGCCCAGTAGGCCACAAGAGTTACATATGCCTGTGCAACAAAAATGCACAGATGTGTAGTATGAGTACGTAAACAACGTGTACTCAATGAGTATCCCGCCTAATCTCGAAGAAGTAGAGACGAGATGGTCAACTTCGACCTTACTAGAGGTCAATTGACAATATACTAAAAATGTGAGGAAATCATGGATTTATATAATAGTTCTAACTCACGAAGTCGGAAAGCAGGTAAAAACCTTTAACAAGTAATAAAGTATTTTCAAGATTTACTTTTAATTATCTTATCAATTTATCTCAAGCCATGAAAGGCAATATCAACGTTTAGAATCCTCAGGCAACAACATATATCATGCGCAAATCATGCCGAGGTCAACGGCCCGCTCCAACAGAAATGTAAACTGTGCACTGCCGAGGGTCGAACAGCCCGAACCATAGATGCATCTATTTAATCTGCCGAGGCGTTCGGCCCGTTCCATAAATAAACACATACCCTGCTCGCGAATCATGTATGCGACACAGGTACACATAGAGATACATGCTCAATCAGTCAATTAAGAACTTACCGGGGGATATTTATCCAAATAAAATAATTTCTCTTTTATCAATTCAGGAAAAATGACGTTCAATTCCTTTTTAAATTAATTTACTAATCCAAGGTGATTTAAGCAATTCAAGCTATCAATGGGTTCATAAATAATTCAAGTATAACATGCTTTTGGGCCCTAACTACCTGGACAATAGCATAATAGTAGCTACGCACGGACTCTCGTCACCTCGTGCGTACGTAGCCCCTGCAAATAGGAGCACATAATCAATTATTTTACCTATGGGGACAATTCCCTCTTACAAGGTTAGAAAGGAGACTCACCTCGCTCCGAAGATCCATAACCGGCAATCCACGCCCTTCCGGGGACTCCATTGATGCACCATGCTCCAAAACTAGCCAACGGTTACGCAAATCCTATAATATATGCTCAAATATTCATTACAAACTAATTCGTAGAAATTCCTAACTCCGATCGAAAAGTTGACCAAAACGCCCTCGGGCCCACGTGCCCGGAATCCGAAATTTATCGAAGATATACTCTACCCAGAGCTTCACTGGCTCAAATATATAATTTACTCCTAACTCCATGCTCAAATTCGTGGTAAAAATCCAATTTATCAAGTTTCTAGGTTCTCTTCCAAATATCCCAATTTTCCCACAATTTTCATGTCTAATTCCATGATATAATCTTGTATTTAACTTGAAAATGAGTAGGAGTAACTTACCTTAACATAGACGACGAAATCCCTCCTTGAAGCTCTCCAAAAATCGCCCCAAGCCATGAAAATATGAGAGAAGATGGCAAAATCCCGACTTTAAGCAACCCTTCTGCCCCAGCACTTTTCGCACTTGCGGTCTATTGACCGCTTCTGCGGTTCTGCAGGTGCGGCCGCTCTACCGCATCTGCGGTCCTTCCAGGCCCCCTTATTTCCGCTTCTGCAGCCCCTCTACCGCAGATGCGGCTCCACATCTACGGCTCCTCGACCGCATCTGCGGCCCCCTTCACTTTGGTCCAAACCGTATCTGCGGCTCCGCACCTGCGGCCCATTTTTCGCAGGTGCAGTTATGACAGCAACCAGCAACCTTAGCCCTTCAAAAATTCCATTTTTGATCCGTTAACCACCTAGAATCCACCCGGGGCCCCCGGGATCCCAACCAAACATACCAACCAATCCCAAAGCACATTACGGACTCGCACGAGGCCTCAAATCACATCAAACAACGCTAAAATCATGAATCAACCTCCAATCCAAACTTAATGAACTTCAAGAATTCACACTTCTATTTTCGATGTTTAAACCTATCAAATCGCGTCCGATTGACCTCAACTTTTGCGTACAAGTCATATTTGACATTACGGACCTACTGCAACTTCCGGAATCGGATTCCGACCGCGATATCAAAAAGTCCACTTCCGGTCAAACTTCTCAAAAACCTTCAAATTTCTATCTTTAGCCAAATGGCTCCAAAATGACCTACGGACCTCCAAATTCACTTCCGATTGCGCTCCCAACTCCATAATCACCATACGGAGCTATTCTCAGACTTAGAATCCCAAACGGACGTCGATAACACTGAAATGCCCTTCAAGCCAAACTTAAGAAATTCCTTCAAAAATGCTAACTTCCACAATAGGCGCCAAAACGCTCCCGGGTTATCTAAAACCCGCACCGGGCATACGCCCAAGTCTGAAATCATCATACGAACCTGCTGGAACCTTCAGATCCCGATTCCGAGGTCGTTTACTCAAAATTCCAATCCTAGTTCATTCTTTCAATGAAGCTGCTCATGGCCTCAGGTTGCTGAACGGAGTGCTAAAGCTCAAAACGACCGGTCGGGTCGTTACACCATCAATTTCGACAAGGTCTTGAATAGTTTATACAAGTAGTATGTTTAAATCGAAAGATACCTACTATACGAATGAATCTTATAAACAACATCAATCACTAACTAATTAGATTAGTTAGTGTTTTGATGGGGGTATTTGAGAAGAGGTTGCTTTGTCCCTCATTGGCAAAAGAAAGAGAGGAAGAAGTGTATAAAAGCACTTCTTTGTCTTACATGGTTTGAATATTTTAAAGGTGTTTTGGAGGGAACTAGAATTTGACTATATTATTAATAGTCAAGATTGGGCATTTGGGCACTTGGGCCAATTAAAATAATCCGAAATTTATTTCTTTTTAGTCACATATTAATTTTGTTAATTAATAAAAACGTTTTAATTATTAAAGTGTTTTAGCAATTTATTAATTTTGAAAAAGGTGACTATTATTTTTAAAAGGTGTTTGTTGGCAAATGTTGAGTCTGTTAATCCTAACAGACACCGAAAGGGTTTATAAATCCATCATTCCTCTCCCAAACGAAAATCATAAAGCAACAGTTTTCCATCTTCTTCTCTTTCTGCTATTTTCAATTCACAAAGTTTGTTCGAGTGGAAATTCGAGTTAATTGCTGGTACTCGAATTTCAGAGGTTTTGTAGAATTCTGCCATAACCCTGCAGCAACGAAATTGGGAGGCTTAAATTCCTTAAGGATAGTGACTATACTATCAACGCCTAATTATTTCGTCCCTATATTCTGTTATTTCTCCAACAAATTCATCATTCAATCTCTCTTCTAGATTTTGATCTTACCATATCACCTTTTTAAAGGCTAAATATCTCCGATTTCTTTTCCTATGTTCTTTGTTCAAGCTTCCGAAAGCTAATGGGGAGGGAGAATCATGAACGATCTACGAATCTCTTTTAACATAAGAGAATTCAAGTTTAACAGTAAAGCTATAAATATTTAATCATGATAATTGTGATTCTTTACTCTTGTTGTCACGACCCCCGTTCACCCTCCATGAACATGTCGTGATGGCACCTAGTTCCTACAACTAGGTAAGCCTAACAATGCGGAAATAACCTTTTAACTTGAGGAATAATCAATTAAAACTGAACATATGAAAAATAACAATTGAATATAAGGTCGCCTGGCCAATACAACTCCAAAGATATGTGGAAGTCTACAACTCAATCCCAAAACCCGGAAATTCACGGGAAACACGGGCTAATAGAATTACCATAAGTACTCTAATCTCTAGAATATCTACATCAAAAGTATGATAGGATAACAGCTCTACAACTAGAATAAGGAAGAAGACTCTTCGGTCTGCGGACGCTGCAGATATACCTTGAAGTCTCTGTGTATCTCCTCGCCTCAAGGATAGTGCGCCAAAGAAGAGGTACCTGGATCTACACATGAAAAACATGCGCATGAAGGGCATGAGTACACCACAGCGGTACTCAGTAAGTTCCAAGCCTAACCTCGGTTGGGTAGTGACGAGGAAGGTCAGGGCCCTACTGAGGTAAAATATAATATTAATTAACAATATGAAAATCTGACCGAAATAATGAGTACAGCAGTGAGATAAGACAGGCTAACAAAATAATAACAACTACCCAAAGAACAAAATGGACACAGAATGACTACAGCTCAATACCAAGAATAACAATGAGGGTCTCCCAGGATACTATCCTGTAGCCCTTCCTCAACTGTCCAGTGGATCTCCCGGGATACCTTCCCGTAGTCCAACTATCAATATACAGGGGGGATCTATCGGGAATCTAACCCGCAGTCCCAAAGTAAAAGTGCAGGGGGATCTACCGGGATTCGAACCCGTAGTCCCAAAGTAACAGACAAGGGGGGGGGGGGGCTACCGGAATCCCACATCCGTAGTCCCAATGTAAATGCGCAACCACAGCCAGAAATATACTAAGGAATGAAGTACGAAATACAAACACAGATAGAACTAGCCTAGCATGCTTCACGGAGAATAGTCAAAACAACTTATGCAATTAGGCAATCAAGTCAACTAAACACGTTTTTTCCTAATCTAGCACCAGTTATAATTTCAAGTAGAATAAGGCAAGTAAGAAAGAAACTAAATCTCAATAACTTAAGTAAAAACCGGAATTTCATCAATCGGCTCAAGTACGTGCTCGTCACCTCACGTACAAGGCACTCAAATATCAAGTAACAATCCCAAGGGGAAAGGTCCCCCACACAAGGTTAGACAAGCCACTTACCTCGAACCGGCTCAATAATCAACTAGGAACCACGCCTTTGCCACGAGTATCCGACTCCAAATGGTCCAAATCTATTCAATTCAATTACATATCGTAAGTAATATTGCAAACAACTGATTCCACTATTAAATTTAAAGCTAGGGTGCGAAAATAGGTAAAATGACCAAAACGCCCCTCAGGCCAATGTCTCGGAATCGAATAATTTCCACATTTTCAGAACCCTCGTACTCTCACGAGCCTAACCATATAAAAATCTCCCAAATCGGAGGTCAAATGCCCACCCAAAACTCAATAGTTTGGTCTAAGAAGTTTTACCCCAAATTCTTCCAATTTGATCTCAAATTCGAATTTTAATGATGGATTTAACTAAAAAATGATAAAATATAACTAGAAGGGATTAAATAAACGTTACCCAATAATCTCCTCTTCAAAATCCTCTGTAAATCGCCCTTGCCCGAGCTCAAATTGATTTTTCTAACTTGTGAAATCAAACCCTCGAAATTTCTATATCTGCACAGATATTTCCGCTTCTGCGGACAAGGGACCGCTTCTGCGGTCCAGCTTCTGCGGTTTTCATTAAATTCCAGGCTTCCGCCTCTGCGGTACTCTTACCGCTTCTGCGATTGCTCACAAAGGACCAGGGCCGCATTTGTGATAGAGGCCTCGCAGGTGCGTAACTGCATCTGCGGTAGATCTTCCGCACATGCGGAAAAAGCTGAGGGAGCCCAATTCCGCTCCTGCGATGGTCAGGCTGCTTCTGCGGCTCCGCACCTGCGGAACCCAAACCGCAGGTGCGGCTATGACAGATACCAGCAGGTCTTCAGCAACTCTTCAACTTCAAAACATTCCGTCAACCATCCGAATTCATCCCGAGGCCCCAGGGATCTCAACCAAAAGCACCAATAACACCTAATACCTCATTCAAACTTGTACCAATTCTTAAACCACCTAATATAACGCCGGAAACTCGAATTAAATAAGGATTTGAGCCTAAGAACTTCAACTTTTATCAAAATAAGCTTTCGATCAAAAACCTAACCAAAACACGTCCAAATGACCTGAAATTTTGCACACACATCCCAAATGACATGACGGAGCTACTGCAACTTCCAGAATTCCAATCCGACCCTCGGATCAAAAACTCACTATCAGACCAGAAACTTCAAAAATTCAAACTTCGGCATTTCAAGCCTAAATGAGCTACGGACTTCCAAAATACATTCCGAACACGCTCACAACCCCGAAATCATCTAACAGGGCTAACGGGACCATCAGATTTCCATTCCGAGGTCGTCTTCACACTGTTCCGACTACGGACCACTTTTCCACACTTAAGCTCTCATTTAGGGACTATGTGTCCCAAACCACTCCGAATCCTAACACCGAATGTCACAGCAAGCCAAAATAGCAGAAATGAACTTGGGGAAAGCAATTAATGGGGGATCGTGCCGTAAATTCCAAAAACGACCGGTCGGGTCGTTACATCCTCCTACACTTAAACATTCGTTCATCCTCGAACGAGCATAGAGAACATACTTGAAGTAGTGAAAAGATGAGGGTACTGGTTACGCATATCCCGCTCGGTCTCCCAGGTCGCCTCCTCGGCCGGCTGACCCCACCACTGAACCTTCACTGAAGCAATGTTCTTTGACCTCAACTTTCTGATTTGTCTGTCCAATATAGCCACTGGCTCCTCAACATAGGATAGATCCTTGTCCACTGGACTGAACTGAAATCCAACACGTGAGACGGATCACCGTGATACCTCCGGAGCATCGAAACATGAAATACCGGATGAACTCCGGCCAAACTGGGAGGCAAGGCAAGCTCATAAGCAACCTCCCCAACTCGCCGCAAGATCTCAAAAGGGCCAATAAACCTCGGACTCAACTTTCCTTTCTTCCCAAACCTCATGACGCCTTTCGTAAGCGAAACCCGAAGCAGAACCCGCTCACCAACCATATATGAAACATCATGAACCTTCCTGTCCGCGTAACTCTTCTGTCTGGACTGGGTTGTACGGAGTCTATCCTGAATCGTCTTAACCTTCTCCAATGCATCCTGAACCAACTCTGTGCCCAATAGCCTGGCCTCACCTGGCTCAAACCAGCCCACCGGAGATCTACACCTCCTACCATATAAAGCCTCATACGGCGCCATCTGAATGCTAGACTGATAACTATTGTTGTAAGCAAACTCCGCCAGTGGCAAGAAATGATCCCAAGACCCTCCAAACTCAATCACACATGCACGGAGCATATCCTCAAGAATCTGAATAGTGCGCTCGGACTGTCCGTCCGTCTGGGGGTGAAATGCTGTGCTCAACTCCACCCGAGTACCTAACTCCTGCTGCACGGCTCTCCAGAACTGCGATGTGAACTGGGTACCTCTGTCCGAAATGATAGAAACTGGAATACCATGCAGACGGACAATCTCCCGGATATAAATCTCCGCCAACCGCTCCGATGAATAAGTGGTACACACAGGGATGAAATGAGCGGACATGGTTAGCCGATCCACAATGACCTAAATGGCATCAAACTTCTTCAAGGTCCGTGGGAGTCCCGACACAAAATCCATGGTGATGCGCTCCCACATCCACTCCGGAATCTCTATCTACTGAAGCAACCCACCCGGGCACTGGTGCTCATACTTCACCTGCTGGCAATTGAGGCATCTAGACACATAACCAACTATATCCTTTTTCATCTGCCTCCACCAGTAGTGTTGCCTCAAGTCCTGATACATCTTCGCGGCACCCGGATGGATGGAATACCGCGAACTATGGGCCTCTGCTAGAATCAACTCTCGAAGACCATCAACATTGGGCGCACAAATCCGGCCCTGCATCCTCAATACCCCGTCATCTCCAATGGTCACATCTCTGGCATCTCCATGCTGAACCTTGTCCTGAAGGACAAGCAAATGAGGGTCATCATACTGCCGCTCCCTGATACGATCAAATAAGGAGGACCGGGAAACCACACAAGCTAGAACCCGACTGGGCTCCGAAAGATCCAATCTCACGAACTGGCTGGCTAAGGCCTGAACATCCATCGCCATTGGCCTCTCTGAAGCTGGTAAATAAGCCAAACTCCCCAAACTCTCCGCCCGGCGACTCAAGGAATCCGCCACTACATTGGCCCTGCCAGGGTGATACAAAATAGTAATGTCATAATCCTTTAGCAACTCTAACCACCTCCTCTGACGCATATTAAGATCCTTTTGGTTGAGTATATGCTGCAAACTCCGATGATCAGTATAGATCTCACAAGGCACACCATACAAATAATGACGCCAGATCTTCAAGGCATGAACAATGGCAGCTAATTCAAGGTCGTGGACAGGGTAATTCTTTTCATGTATCTTCAACTGTCTGGACGCGTAGGCAATCACCCTACCGTCCTGCATCAACACAGCTCCAAGGCCAACTCTCGAGGCATCACAATAGACAGTATAAGACCCCGAACCGGTAGGCAACATCAAAATTGGGGTTGTAGTCAAAGCTTTCTTGAGCTTCTAAAAGCTCGCCTCACACTCCTCCACTGAAATGGGGCACCCTTCTGGGTCAATCTAGTCATAGGGGCAGCAATCGATGAAAATCCCTCTACGAATCGACGGTAGTAGCCCGCCAAGCTAAGGAAACTGCGAATCTCTGTAGCTGTGGACGGCCTGGGCCAACTCTGCACGGCCTCTATCTTCCTCGATCCACCCGAATACCCTCACTCGAAATCACATGGCCTAAGAATGCCAGTGAACTCAGCCAAAACTCGCATTTTGAAAACTTTGCATATAGCTTCTTCTCCTTCAAGGTCTGAAGCACGGTCCTCAGGTGCTGCTCATGATCTTCCCGACTCCGGGAATACACCAGAATATCATCAAAAAAACAATGACGAACGAGTCAAGATATGGTCTGAACACACTGTGCATCAGATGCATGAAAGCTGCTGGGGCATTGGTCAGCCCAAATGACATAACAAGGAACTAGTAATGACCATACCGAGTCCTGAAGGCAGTCTTTAGGATATCTGTCTCCCGAATCTTCAACTGATGGTACCCTGAGCGCAAGTCAATCTTAGAAAACACATGTGCGCCCTGAAGCTGGTCAAACAGATCATCAATGCGAGGTAAAGGATAATGGTTCTTCACTGTAACCTTATTCAGCTGGCGGTAATCAATACACATACGCATAGAACCATCCTTCTTCTTCACGAACAAAATAGGAGCACCCCACGGTGAAACACTGGGTCGAATAAAACCCTTACCAAGCAATTCCTGTAACTGATCCTTCAACTCCTTCAACTCAGGAGGAGCCATACGATACAGAGGAATGGAAATGGGCTGAGTGCCCGGCAACAGATCAATGCCAAAATCAATGTCTCTATCGGGCGGCATACCCGGAAGGTCAGCTGGAAACACATCGGGATAATCCCGTACCGCTGGAACTGAGTCAACAGAAGGGGTATCAACACTGACATCTCTCACATAAGCTAAATACGCGGCACACCCCTTCTCAACCATACACTGAGCTTTAAGAAAAGAGATAACTCTACTGGGAGTGTGATCTAAAGTACCACTCCACTCAATACGCAGAATACCTGGCATAGCCAGCATCACGGTCTTGGCGTGACAATCAAGAATAGCAAAATGGGGCGACAACCAGTCCATGCCCAAAATAATGTCAAAATCCACCATACCGAGTAATAATAAGTCTGCTCTGGTCTCAAAACCACGAATAGTAACCAAACATGACCGATAAATGCGGTCCACAACAAGAGAATCTCCCACAGGAGTAGAAACATAAACGGGGGCACTCAAAGAATCCCGAGGCACACCCAAATGAGGAGCAAAGTAAGAAGACACATAAGAGTAAGTAGAGCCCGGATCGAATAGAACCGATGCCTCTCTGTGACAAACCAGAATAATACATGTAATGACGGAGTCGGAGGCAACAGCCTCAGTACGAGCAGGAATAGCATAATATCTGGCCCGGCCCCTCTCTCGAGGGCGACCTCTATCTCCCCAACCTCCGTCCCTAGCCGGCTGGGCAGGTGGAGTAGCAGCTGGAGCTGTGATCATGGCCTGAGAACTCTAAAGAGCACGCTGTGGCTGAGCAGTCTGTGAAGGTGCACCCCTACCAAGTCTGGGGCAGTCCCTAACCATGTGGCGTGTATCACCAGACTCAAAACAAGCTCTGGGAGGACGCGGTGGCTGTGACTGGCTGGTACTAGGCCTGCTGGACTGACCTCTGGAAACACCCCGCGCAGGAGGCGCGCTAGAAACTGGAGGTGCATAGTAAGGCTCCTGAGGTGTAGGCAGAGCTGGAGCACTGCCGGCTGCTGGAAGAGCTGAATGAACAGGGCGACCCGAATAACCTCTACCATAACGACCTGCTGATGGGGTACGGGCACCAGAGTAGTGACCCGACTCTCGAGACCTCTTGGCCTCCCTCTCCCCTCGCTCCCTGGCGAGCATACCCTCAATCCTCCTAGCAATGCTCACTACCTGCTGATAAGGAACGTCCGTCTCCAACTCTCGAGCCATGCTAGATCTGATGGGTGGGATAAGACCCTCAATGAATCTGCGAACTCTCTCCCGAACTGTAGCAACCAAAGCCGGTGCGTGCCTGGCCAACCTGGTATAACGGATAGCATACTCCGTAACGGTCATAGCACCCTGGCGCAAATGCTCAAACTCTATGCGCCATGCATCCCTGAGACTCTGGGAAACAAACTCTCTCATGAACATGTCCGAGAACTGGGTCCAAGTCAGTGAAGCAGCCTCGACTGGACTGTCTATCTCATAAGTGCGCCACCAATCATAGGCGGCTCCCCGAAGCTAAAAAGCAGTGAAAGAAACCCCGCTGGACTCCACTATGCCCATAGTGCGAAGAATACAATGACACTCCTCTAGAAATCCCAAGGCATCGTCTGATGCTAATCCACTGAACACTGGGGGATCATACTTCTTGAACCTCTCAAGTCTGCGCTGCTCGTCCTCTGAAGCAGTTGACCCATCCTCCGGCTGAACTGGCGCTGCAGGTGGTGCCAGAATAATCTCGGGGGCCTGCTCAACCTGCACTCGCTGCTCAAGAGTGCGGACGGCGGGAGTCTATGCTCCTCCCCCGGCCTGGGATGTGGCTGCAGCAAGGGGAAGCAACCCTGCCTGAGCCAAGGTGGTGTACATACTCATGAACTGAGCTAAAGTCTCCTGGAGCGCTGGAGTAGTAGTGGCAGTAGTAGGTGTGCCAGGTGCCTGGGCTCCGGCTGGATCTGCTGGTGGTACCTCGGCGGCAGCTCGCGCAGGTGCTCTGCCTGCACCACGTGCGCGTCCTTGACCTCTCCCCCGGCCCCGGCCTCTGACGGCTGCAGTAGGGGGTGCGGGTGCCTGAAATCTCGAGTGGCACGTGCCCTCACCATCTGTGAGAGAATAGAAGTCAGAAGTTTAGAATTGATGTCAAAATATCGCACGACAAGGAATTCAAATGAAACGAAGATTTTTCCTAAATAGTTACATAGCCCCTCGTAGATAAGTACAGACGTCTCCGTACCGATCAGCGAGACTCTAATAAACCGTCCTGTGTTCCGTGACTCCTATGAACCTAGAGCTCTGATACCAACTTGTCACGACCCCCGTTCACCCTCCATGAACATGTAGTGATGGCACCTAGTTCCTACAACTAGGTAAGCCAAACAGTGCGGAAATAACCTTTTAACTTGAGGAATAATCAATTAAAGCTGAACATATGAAAAATAACAACTGAATATAAGGCCGCCCGGCCAATACAACTCCAAAGATATGCAGAAGCCTACAACTCAATCCAAAACCCGGAAACTCACAGGAAACAGGCTAATAGAATTACCATAAGTACTCTAATCTCCAGAATATCTACATCAAAAGTATGATACGATAACAGCTCTACAACTAGAATAAGGAAGAAGACTCTTCGGTCTGCGGATGTTGCAGATATACCTCGATATGACGGAGCTACTGCAACTTCCTGAATTCCAATCCGACCCTCAGATCAAAAACTCACTATCAGACCAGAAACTTCAAAAATTCAAACTTCGGCATTTCAAGCCTAAATGAGCTACGGACTTCCAAAATACATTCCGAACACGCTCCCAACCCCGAAATCACCTAACGGAGCTAACGGGACCATCGAATTTCCATTCCGAGGTCGTCTTCACACTGTTCCGACTACGGACCACTTTTCCACACTTAAGCTCTCATTTAGGGACTAAGTGTCCCAAACCACTCCGAATCCTAACACCGAACGTCCCGGCAAGCCAAAATAGCAGAAATGAACTTACGGAAAGCAATTAATGGGGGATCGGGGCGTAAATTCAAAAAACGACTGGCCGAGTCGTTACACTTGTCATCTGTTTCGTTAGCCGTTATACAAAAATATTCCTGGGTAGTGGAGTATAAAATATGTTTATATTGCTTACTTTACGCCTTTTTTCTGCAGTAAAACGTACGTACTGTGGAAATTGCACGAGGATCAAGCAGCTTCTTTCCCGATTTGGTGCCGCTTTTAAAGTTATTGAACTTGATCAGGAAGGTGAGTGAGTAATTTCACGTGAAAAGAATCATTGTGCACATATTTCTTTGGAAACTAGTGTTAGAATTCGTGCGATGCGCGGATAATTTGACGGAATATTAATCTCATAAAATTATGATCTAATATATCATATTATTTTAATAAATATTAGTTATATTTTATTATTTAGTGTACATAAATATAATAAAATTTATAAAAATCAAAGGATACAAAGCATTATTGTAAACAAATAAATTATTTATTCCTTGTTTATTCTTTATTAAATTAGCAAGTACTTAGTACTATACATTTACTAATGTGATTTTTTTTTATTAATTTATCAATTGACTTAATATTTTGATACTACTTCTCTTCTAGTAGAACATACATATATATTTTCTTATTCTGGAAATATATATTTTCATACTTATGTTATATTGTTTAAAATTCTTCAATTGTCTAAATTTATCAATAATTTTATTGAGTGCTATATATTTATATTTTATTTATTAATTAATCCATAATATAAAAATTATCTTTATCCGCCTCCTTTCGTACATTCTTTTCTACTATATATTTGATTAGCTTTTTCATTTTATATTTTACTGAATATTTAAATAATAATTTTTTTACTAAATTATAATTTTGAATTCATCAAAAGTATAAAGAGATAAGCCTTTTATTATTTTTATAAAAAACGTACTAATATTTTTACTAATTAATAAAATGTGATTTACATATATTATATTATCTTATGTATTATCTCCTAATAGTTTCTTTATATTTTTATATTTTTTATTATGAAATTATGAGTTGTATTTATTAACTAAATTTTCCTATATGAGAAATTTAATTAGTATATATATTTTTACGATATCCTTTGATTTGTTTTTAGTATTCTTCATCTATCATTCGGGGAATCACATGATATTCGAAAACTCTAAGATGCTCTCTAATACTAACTCCCCACCGCCTTCCTTCATCCCTCCAAAGCCGCCGGATATCTCCTGTACTTCACTTCCATCAACTTCTCTACCATCCCAAAGCACTACTTTTACAACTTTAGACACTACCGTGATTATTGATACCATGGAGCCTATAGAAAATCCTACTGTTTCTACTAAAAAATCTTATCTCAATACCCTAATCTCTTCTAATGATACCACTGCACCAACTGCATCACACGAAATGTCAAAATTTGGATTGGTGCTAAATGATGAAGCAGATGCACCAGCTGATCCATCCAATTTCATTCCTATTTCTCTTGAGGAAAAAAATAGGATATATCAACCATGGCAACATACCGTAATTGTAAAGGTATATGGTCGAAAGGTAGCACATCAAATACTTAGGCAAAAAATCTATACATTATGGCAACCTACTGAAAATCTACCTCTCATTGATTTAGGATCGGATTTTTTTCTTCTTAAATTCCAAAGAGAAGAAAATAAAAATCATGCACTACATGATGGACCTTGGTTCATTTTAAATCACTTCCTATCTGTTCGTCAATAGGAACCTAAAGTTATGGCCTCTGAAACAAAAATAAATTACTCTTCTATTTGGTTGCGATTACCTGAATTACCTACGGAATTTTATGATTTTCAAATTCTTCAGAAAGTAGGTAACAAAATTGGGAAATTGTTAACAGTTGATACATGCACTTCCTCCACAACTAGAGGAAGATATGCCAGGTTATGTGTTGAAATACGGTGGACCAGCCTTTACGTACACATATTTACCTTGGAACTCATAAGCAAAATATTCTTTACGAAGGATTAAATTTACTATGTTACTAAGTGTGGTCGGATGGGACATAATCAAAGGGTTTGTACCTATATACAAGATCATATCAATACTGAAGTGTCTAATACTCCGTCTTCAACCATTCCCACCCCTAGTTTAACACCTAATCATGTTAAGACTAGTGAGGAATGGAAGATAGTGCAATTCCCCAAACGAAAAAACTCCATACCAAATAAACTTTCCAAGGCAAATCATGTGCAATCAGAAACATATTTGGATGCTACTCCAACAAATGATCCAGGTAAGTATGTTTCTACAACCCCTAATAATCTCCCATTTATAAAATTATCTATTAATAGTACTAATCCTATACTTAACCCTCCTAATATTTCTGAAAAACCTATAACCCCTATAATAACAAATAATCAATTTGCTACACTAATACACATGGATTTGGATAAGTCCAATCAAATTAATGCAATAACTGATAATAATCTACTACCCCCCCCCCCCCTTAATTTCCACTCAAGTGGATTTCCCGTCGGCCCAATTACAAAATGAGCCAATGCAAGCCATGCAACTAGCCACGATAGGCTATCTCACATGCACAACACATTCCCCGGTCCAAACACTCATTATTCCTCACCCCACCTATCCAGACAGAACTTCTTGCTTTGCTCACGGGCTTTAAAATTGCCGTACAAAAGAAACTCACACCACTCATCATTGAGACAGATGCACAAGTCTTACTCGGTATGTTTAATAGCACTGCAATGCAATACACCAATATAATTAATGATTGCAGGTTATTACTTCTACAGCTGGATAGCCCCCCTCTCCACAACAACTACAGGGAGCAAAATAGTGTGGCAGATTGTTTGGCCAACTATGGAGCTCTGCATGCAAAGGATATTTGTGTCGTTTTTAAAACTCCACCACCTTTTGCTTCAACTTTACATGAACAAGATCAAGCAGGGATGCTTAGAAGAAGGTAGACTAAAATCCAGTCTGTGTTGTGTAATACTAGGTCTTCTACTAGTACTGTAGTTAGTAACTATAGTAATGTGTTCCCTAGTTCAAGTTTAGTTTATAATATTGGTTCCTACACAGGGACCTTAGCACCAACTACTACTAATGTACATATGATGCCTCTGATGCATCTTGTAAACGGCTCTCTTACACGAGCTTAGCTATAATATAACTATCTTTTTCACCAAAAAAAAAAAGTTTTCTTCATTTATGACTAATTATTTAATATGATTTTAGTTATGTGTATATATGTACGACTTTTCTCATAATAATTATAATTATTTTTATACGTCTTATATATATATATATATATATTTGTTCCTTGGTTATCTAATTGTATTATCCATTACTTAATATTGTTAAATTGACATATGAATTATTAATAAATAACCAATTTAGTATAATAACTACTCCCATATATATAAACACACACACACACACTACTACGACTATATTAGGAAGAAATTACTCTCCAATTTGAATTGGTAGTTTTTTTATTTTTTGTTTTTTTTTGTTTTTTTATTATAAAATAATTTTAAAACTCCAATTTGAATGAGTAGAATATTTTTTTGTATTTTTGTTTTTTTATTGATAATTATAAGATATCTATATTTATTAATTCAAGTAGTGTAACCAATTAATTCAAAAAAAAGTTAGTTAGAAAAGTAGTTTATCTTGTCTCAACAATGCCACTTGGTTTTTTGTGGTTAAGACACTTGTTTTAATGTAGTGTTTTTGCTTCTCCTATTCCATATAGATAGATTACCGTGAGGATATATACAAGGAAAAGAAATGTAGTACTCTTACTTCTCTTAAATAATAATAATATCTATTTTAAAGTCCTTAATGTTAGGATTTCTTACTTAATTCAATAAGGAAAAATCTAATAATCGAAATTTTGTAGTTTCTTTTAAAGTCCAAAATATTAGGATAATAATTAAATGACTATTTTATATAGTGTGAACTATATTTTTAAAGGATAAAAAAAATGAACGACATTTCGCTAAGGGCCTTCGTGCTTTTAATATAGTATAGCTAGATAATTATGTGTTAGTAAAACTTTTATATATATATATATATATATATATATATATATATATATATATATATATATATATAGAGTTTTGATAACATACCACATAGTTATAGTAGGTTACTAATGTATATACTTTGGATTTGTCCAAAATACGTTTGTGTACGTGTAAAATAGGGGCTAATGAGCATCCCGATTTACTGGTGGGGTAAACGAAGTAAGGACATAACTACAAGGAATTGGAATCGAAGCTAGGATCTTCTCGTACTAAGCCCGAACAAAGCTCCTACCACCAGAGCCATCGAGACCACGCCCCCCGGATCCGGTCTGAGCTCCAAGACCTCAGAAAGCATTACCAAACGTCTGCACAAGACTAACAAAGGGCCGTGATATCCGTGCCCAACTGGATATCACGACATAGATCTCGGCCCGTATGTAGAAGAAGATTTTTACCTTTCTTAGAATCGTACTAAAGATGAAACACTCCTACTATATAAGGGGGTGATTTTTATTGAAAATACACACTGTAACACGCTTATCAAGGCAATATAGACTTGTTTTCTCTGCTTCTAAGTTATTGAAAGATCTTATTTTCGCTCATAGTTTTTCATAAATATTTGGCTCTGAGTCGAGGGCAGAACAATCACTAAGCTCAGATCTGAGCTCGGACTTAACATCATGACTGGTTTGATTATTTATTTTATCTTTAATTCATTTATCTAACGTTATTGTTCGCTTGTATAGAACTAATCCACATATCCTTAAAATCACGTATAAATTCAATTATTATTTATTTTCAAGGGTGAACAGTTTGGCGCCCACCATGGGGCTAAGGATAATAGTTTTGGTTTGATACAAATTTTTATAACACACTCTATTTTATGCTTGTTCTTTGATATTTTAATTTTAAGTCAACCTAAAAATGTCAAACTCTCAGTCTGCTCACTTGAACATTGATGCTGAGTCTGGCCATCATGGTGAAAGCAACAATATGGTGCCTAGCAACGAGGTGCCCCCTGTTGATCCCAACAGAGTCCTAGTTGCAAACCCAGTCGATGCCAACTCGCATGTGGCCATCGATGCTAACCTGCCGACCGACCCTGAGAATAATGTTGGTGGAGGAGCCCGACCAACGGCTTGAGGTACGTCCAAAAGTGAAGGCGACAAGATCAATCTGCGGTTGATCTTCAAAATGTTACCGGCCTAACAGGCGGCGATAGAAAAGCTGCTAAATCAAAGTCGCGCCCCCAAAAGAGTTGAGCTCGAACCATCCTACGAAAACACCTGAAGAAATGAACAGGTCACAGAAAGGCCGGGTGAAGTTGAGCTCGAGACCAAACCTGAAATATGAAAATGCTTGAGGAACTGACAAAGCGGGTGGAATCGGGGGATAAGAAAATTGAATCCAGCAACAAAAAGTGGAGACCTATTGTTACACCCCATATTTTCGTACGTGAGAGTACGTCGTAAGTCAATTGATGTAAGTTCATAAATGAGATTATATTTGAAAGTACATAAATGGAAAAAAAGTTACATTCATAAATGTGCTGAAACTTAGGTCAAATGTAGATGAACTTATCTCCTAATGTACTTGGAATTAAATGATGACCCACATATACGAGTCTAGTTTCTAACACATTAAACCGTTTGTCAATACGATATCGGAGTAGAGGGACATTCGCATTTTTGCGAGACTGCAAGAGCAGCTTCCAATGGGACCCACTTAGGCGGTGGACGACCCTTGAACATTTTAAAGGGTTTGGACAGCTTATTTTTAGTCATTTTCGACCAAGGACAGTTCCTACACTCTCTCAACACCTCTCTAATAGTCCTCCATGGTTGAAAGTCAAATCCAAGGTGGTTTTGCCTAGACCTAACCTCAAATTTTCGGCCTAAGTGAAGAAAACAGTCTCTACGGTGTTGTGATGCCATTAAGAGTTCTTGTAAGCTAAGGAAAGCTTTGGTTTGAGTTTTTTCTGATTATTTAAGGTATTCATAACACCCTATTTCTTGGTTTTAAGCTTATCTATGTGTTGGTTAAGTTATTTGGATGAACAATTACAAGATAGAGCTTGAAGTTGTATAAGAAGTTGTTGTCTCTTATTGGACTATTTTGGAGTTGTGTATATGACTTCATATGGCTGGAAATTATGGAAAATAAGGTGGATATGATATTTTTAGTATGATTATGTTGATTTACATGTCAATCTTGTTGAGGAAATTGGTAACTAGAAAAGAAATGGCCATAAAGCACTTGGAAGTTGTCCATCGTGATAATATCTTGTGTTAGGCTATTTCGAGTACCGTTGAATTGAGTACAAGATTGGAAATCCTTTAAAATGTATTGGTTATTATAATGGATATATTACTATGTTCAAGAATGAATGATAATGGGGTTGAAGGGTGCTAAAGGGATTCAATCCGAGCTTGCCGTTGAGTACTCATGAATGTTAGGCTTATCTAGTCTTAGAGACTAGGTGCCATCACAATATCCTAAGGTAGGAAAATAGGATTATGACAAGTTGGTATCAGAGCTCTAGGTTCATAGGTGTTACGAGTCATAAGTAGTATTATTGTCTTACGGATCGTTATGGACACTTCTGTCCTTATCTTTGAGAGGCTACAGAACTCTTAGGAAGCTTCACTTCTTTGATTCCTTATCATGCAAATTATTTGACTTCGAAATCTAAACATTTATCTTCCCGTTCTCTCACAGATGGTAAGGACACACACTGCTGGATCCAACGTTCAGACACCCGCGCCCCTGCTAGAGTTGTGAGAGGCCAAGGTTAGGGCAGAGGCCGAGGAGGGCACGTGGTGCAGCTAGAACACCTGCGCGAGCAGCGACTGAGGAGTCGTGACAGGCACCTGAGGTGCCTGTTGTCACCCCTGCACTTCAAGAGACCCTATCACATTTTATGAGCATGTTCGGTGCTCTGGCTTGGGCGATATTGATTTCCCTCGCATCAGCTACATCTTAGGCCGGGGGAGGAGCCTAGACCCCCGCAGCCCATACTCCAAAGCAGCGGGTCCAGATTGATCAGGTCCTGGGTATTATACCAGTACAACCTGTTATTCCGGTTCATCCCGAGGTTAGGGCAGTGGCATCTGAGGAGGAGCACCTGAGACTTGAGAGGTTCAAGAAGTATCATCGTCCTACTTACAGCGGCCTACCTACAGAGGATGCACATGGCTTTCTAGAGGAGTGCCACCGTATTCTCCGCACCATGGGTATTGTAGAGACGAGCGGGGTTGCTTTTACTACATTCCAGCTATCAGGAGCAGCGTATCAATGGTGGCAGGCTTATGAGTAGGGTAGCCTATCCGATTCATTTTCACTTACATGGACTCAATTTGTAGAGATGTTCTTGAGAGAGTTTATTCCCCAGACCCTTCGGGATGCGTGGCGCGTTGAGTTTGAGCAATTGCACCGGTATACTATGACAGTGTCAGAGTATGGTGTCAGATTCAGTGAGTTGTCCAGACATGCACCTGCCTTGGTTTCTACAGTCCGTCGATTCATCGAGGGGATCAACTATGGTTTAGATTTAGCATGGCTCGAGAGCTGGAGACAGATACTCCGTACCAATAGGTGGTAGAGATTGAGCGGAGGTTGGAGGGTATGTAGGGCCGTGAAAAGGAGGACAAGGAGGCCAAAAGACCTTGAGGTACTGGAGGATTTAGTGGTGGCTACACTGGAGCTACAACCCATCATGGTAGAGGTTATGTGAGCCGTCCAGTTCATTCAACACTTCCAGCTAATGGTTCTCCGGCTACTCCGAGGTCTCAGATGGCCTATTATTCAGCGCCACTGTCTAGTGCACCTACTGCATGGGGTGCCTTAAGCAGTCAGTCCAGCTAACCAGGACCGAGCCAGTTTCAGCAGTCACGCCCACCGAGAGTTTGTTTTGAATGTGGCTACACCAGACATATGGTGAGGGACTATCCTAGACTCAGGAGGGATCACCTCCACAGACTACACAGGCTCCATGTATTCCACAGGGTCTACAGGGTTCATAGGCCATGGTCGCAGCTCCAGTTTCCGCCACACCTTCACAGCCAACTAGGGGTGGAGGTCAGGCAGGTAGGGGTCACCCTCGGGAGAGAGGCCAGGCCAGATTCTATGTTTTTGCGGGTAGGACAGAGGCGGTCACATCAGATGTAGTCATCACATGTATTGTTCTAGATTGTCTAGAGATGCATCGGTATTATTTGATCCAGGGTCCATTTACTCATATGTGTCATCTTACTTTGCACCGTATTTGGATATATCTCGTGAACCTTTGAGTTTTTATGTATATGTGTCCACGCCCGTGGGAGATTCTATTATTATGGACCGTGTGTATCGGTCGTGTTTAATTGTTATTGGTGGTTTTAAGAACAAAGTTGATCTATTGTTACTCAGTATGGTAGACTTTGATATTATCTTGGGCATGGAATGGTTGTCGTCCTATCATGCTATTCTGGATTGTCACGCCAAGACTGTGAAATCGGCTATGCTAGGTTTGCCGCAATTAGAGTGGATGAGTACATTAGATTATGTTCCTAGCAGGGTTGTGTCCTTCCTTAAGGCACATCAGATGGTTGAGAAGGGGTGTGATACATATCTAGCCTTTGTGAGAGATGTCAATGTTGATACTCCTACTGTTGAGTCAGTTCTGGTAGCGAGAGACTTCCAAGATGTATGTCCAGCAAATCTTTCAGGCATGCCGCCCGATAGAGATATCAATTTTGGTATTGACTTGTCCATTTCTATTCCACCATACCATATGGCACTAGCGGAGTTGTAGGAGTTTAAGGAGTAGTTGCAAGAGTTGCTTGAAAGTGTTTGATTCGGTCCAGTATGTCGCCTTGGGTGCTCCGTTTCTGTTTGTGAGAAAGAAATATGGTTCTATACGCATGTGTACTAATCATCGGCAGTTGAACAGGGTTACAATGAACAACATGTACCCATTGCCACGCATTGATGACTTATTCGATCAGCTTCAGGGTGCCAGTGTGTTCTCAAAGATTGATTTGTGTCCAGGGTATCATCAGCTGAATATTCGGGATCCGGATATCCCGAAGACTGCCTTTAGGACTCGGTATGGTTACTACGAGTTCTTTGTGATGTCATTTGGGCTGACCAATACCCCAAAAACATTTATGCATTTGATGAACAATGTATTCCAGCCATACCTTGATTCATTCGTCATTTTATTTGTTGACGACATCTTGGTGTACTCCTACAGTCGAGAGGATCATGAGCAGTATCTATGGATCGTGCTCTAGACCTTGAGAGAGAAGAAGTTGTGTGCAAAATTCTCAAAGTGTGAAACTAGCTTGATTAGGTGGTGTTTTTGGGTCATGTGGTGTCGAGTGAGGGGATTAACGTAGATCCAAAGAAATTGAAGCAGTGCAGAGTTGGCCCAGACCGTCTTCAACTACTAAGATTCAGAGTTTCCTTGGTTTGGTCGGGTATTATCGTCGTTTTGTAGAGGGTTTCTCATTCATTGTTGCACCTATGACAAGATTGACCAAGAAGTGCTTCTTTCATATTGTCTGAGCAGTGTGAGGCGAGCTTTCAGAAGCTCAGGATTGCTTTGACTACATCCCCAGTGTTAGTGTTGCCTATGGGTTTGGGGTCTTACACTCTGTATTGTGATGCGTCATGTGTTGGCCTTGGCGCGATGTTGATGTAAGACAGTAGGGTAATTTCCTACACATCTGGACAATTTAAGGTCCATGAGAAGAATTATCTAGTCCACGACTTGGAATTGGCAGCTATTGTTCATCCATTAATGATTTAGCGGCACTATTTGTACGGTGTCCCATGTGAGATCTATACCGACCACCAGAGTCTCCAGCATCTATTTAAATAGAAAAATCTTAATTTGCAGCAGCGAAGGTGGTAAGAATTGCTTAAAGACATTGATATCACTATTCTATATCATCCCAAAAAGGCCAATGTGGTGGCCGATGCCTTGAGTCGAAAGGCAGAGAGTTTGGGAAGTTTGGCACATCTACCAGTAGCAGAGAGGCCTCTAGCCATGGATGTTCTGGCCTTGTCCAATCAGTTTGTTATTGGATGTTTCGGAACCCAATCGAGTCCTTGCTTGCGTGGTTTCTCGGTCTTCCTTATATGACCGCATCAGAGAACGTTAGTATGACGACCCCCATTTGTTTGTCCTAAGAATACAGTACAACACGCAATGCCAAGGATGTTTCTATCGGAGATGATAGTGTGTTGTGGATGCAAGGCCGATTATGTGTGCCCAATGTATAGGATACGTGAGTTGATCCTTCAGGAGGCCCACAATTCGCGGTACTACATTCATCCACATGCCGCTAAGATGTATTAGGATTTGAGGCAGCACTATTGGTGGAGGAGAATGAAGAAAAATATAGTGGAGTATGTGGCTCGGTACCTAAATTGTCAGCAAGTGAAATATGAGAATCAGAGGCCAAGCGGTTTGCTTCAAAGACTCGAGATTCTCGAGTAGAAGTAGGAGAGTGTTACCATGTACTTTGTTGTTGGGCTTCACGGACTCAAGAAGAAATTTGACGTTGTATGGGCGATTGTGAACAGGTAGACCAAGTCGGCTCATTTCATTTCGGTGGTGACTACCTATTCTTTAGAGCAGCTGGCTCGGATCTATACACGCAAAATTGTTTGACTTCATGGCGTGCCGGTATCTATTATCTCGGACTAGGGCACATAGTTTATATCACACTTTTGGAGGGCCATATAGCTTGAGTTAGGCACACAGGTTGAGTTGAGTAAAATAATTCACCCCAGACGAATGGGCAGCTCGAGCGCATCATTTAAATATTAGAGGATATGCTTCGTGCCTGTGTTATAGATTTCGGGGGTTCTTGGGAAAAATTCTTGCCGCTTGCAGAGTTTGCCTACAACAACAGCTACCAATCGAGTATTCAGATGGCTAATTGTTAGGCCCTATATGAGAGGTGGTGTTGTTCTCCAGTTGGTTGGTTCGAGCCGGGTGAGGCTAGGTTGTTGGGCATTGATCTGGTTCGATATGCCTTGGAGAAAGTCAAGTTAATCCAGGATCGGCTTCGTACAACACAATCTAGGCAGATGAGTTATATCGATTAGAGAACTCGTGATGTAGCATTTACAGTTGGGGAGAGGGTTTCGCTTCGGGTTTCACCCATGAAGGGTGGATAAGGTTCGGGAAGAAGGGAAAGTTGAGCCCTAGGTATATTAGTCCTTTTAGATCCTCGAGAGAGTGGGGGAGGTGGCCTATAAGCTTGCATTGCCACCTAGCTTATCAGCTCAGTCCAATTGGACAAGGATTTGACTTATATTGAGGAGCCAGAGTCATCTTAGGCAGGCAGGTCCAAAAGTTGAGGTCAAAGAACATTGCTTCAGTAAAAGTTCAGTAGAGGGGTCAACCAATCGAGGAGGTGACTTGGTGACCGAGCATGATATACGTAGGCGTTATCCTCATCTTTTCATCACTTCAGGTATGTCTCTATACTCATTCGAGGACAAAAGTTTGTTTTGATAGGGGGAGGATGTTACGACATGGCCGATTATTTTTAGTATGTTATCCTCGTTCCCCTATTTATTGCCTCTTCTATGTTCATTTGTGGTTATGTGACTTTCCGGGGTGATTGGATTGGCTCCCGAGAAGTTTCGAAATGAATTGGGACACTTAATCCCAAAGTTGGAAGCTTAAGTTGAAAGAGTTGAACGGAGTATGACTTTTGCGTAGACGACTCCGGAATGGAGTTTTGATGGTTCCGATAGCTTTGTATGGTAATTTTTGACTTAGGCGTATGTCCGGATATTGATTTGGAGGACTTTAGGTCATTTTGGCTTGAATTAGCCAAAGTTGGAAAGTCAAATGTTTGGAAGGCTGAGAAGTTTGACCGAGAGTTGACTTTATTGATATCGGGTACGGATTTCAGCTATGGAAGTTGGAATAGATCTGTTGTGTCATTTATGAATTGTGTGCAAAATTTGAGGTCTTTCGAGGTTGGTTTGATATGATTAAGCATTAGTTTTAGAAGTTGGAAGTTCATTAGTTCATTAGGCTTGAATTGATGTGCGCTTCATGGTTTTGTTGTTGTTTGATGTGATTTAGGGTTTCGAGCGAGTTCGTATTGTGTAATAAGACTTGGTGGTACGTTCGGACGGGGTCTTGGGGTCCCCGAGTGTGTTTCAAATTGAGTTCGGACCGTGTGTTCATGTGTTGGAATTGCTAGTTTCGGAGCTTCTGGTTTCCTTCTTTGCCATCGCGAAGAATAGGTCGCGATCACGATCGCGTTGGGTCTTTGCGTCAGATGATTTTTGCTCTTCGCATTCGCGAGGAATGGGTTGCGTTCGTGAAAGGTTGGGTGATAGTGCACCGCGAACGCATGTGAGGGACCCACGTTCGTGTAGAAGGAAGGAGGGGCGGTGTGATGGCACCAGTTATTCATCGTGTTTGCATGGAGTGGTCCGCGATCGCGATCCCCGGGGATGTTTTGTCATCGCGTTCCCTTCTATAGTCACCCGATTGCGTAGGGGCTTTTGTGAGCTGGTGGAGTTTATTCTCCGCGATCACAAGTTCTTTTCCACGATCGCGTAGAGTAATCATTGGGCAACAATTATTAAAATTTGAAATCGAGAGTTAGAGTATTATTTTCATATTTTGAGTTGTAGAGCTCGATTTTGGGCGATTGTGGAGGATATATTAACGTCTTAGATCGAGGTAAGTGTTTCTAACTCAATTTTATTAATTAATGATGATTCCATCTCTCTTTTTTAAATCATTTATGTAGTGAATTAAAGTGAAGAAAATGGGGGATTTTTATAAAACTTTCTAAAGTGAAAATTGGGGATTCGAAGGTCGATTTGAGGTCAGAATTACATAATTTTTGTATGGTTGGGCTCGTTATTGAATGGGTGTTTGGATTTTGTAAGTTTGGTCGAGTTCCAAGGTGAGATCCCGGGGTTGACTTTTTGAATTTGTTTAAAAATTACAACTTTATTATCTGGAATAGTTTCTTGTGGCATGAATTTACGGTATTAAGTTATTTTGGCTAGATTCGAGCCGTCCAGAGTTGGATATTCGCAAAAAAGGCTTACTAGTGGGTTTATTTAGCTTATTTGACGTAAGTATCTTTTCTAACTTTGTGTGGGGGAACTACACCCCCTTAAGATTGGGTTGTTTGTGCTATTTGTGTTATATGAGAGTTGTGTACGCAAGGTGACGAGTGGGTATACGGGCTATATGTGGTATTTGATCGATTTAGGATATTTAGACTCTTTCCATTGCTTTAATTCAATTGTCATAACATGCTATATTTTCATTCATAATTTACCCTCACATGTGTTAATCTACCCTCATATGCTTTATTTGACATTGTTAATACTTATTCCACCTCTTACTTGATATTTTGCTCTTATATGCTTTAGTATAAGTTATTGCCTTATTGTCTTGTTACTTCCTTAATCGTTGAGTTACTTACTTGAATTTGTTATTTCATGGAATATCTCCTTGTTTAGTTATTGGTGTTGAAGTTGTAAAAGTCGTTATTACTTTGAGGCGAAGTTGTTAATTGTTGAGATATCGTTCATGTTGAGCTATTCACTATTATTTTGTATTGGGACTCTTGTACACATTCACTACAAAAAAAATTGGAATTAGCTACGAACGTCGTTGCTAATCTGTCGCTAAATCCCCCGTAGCTAGCATAATTTCTTGATAATCTGTCGCTAATCCGTCACTAAATGAGATTAGCGACAGATTTTTCTGTTTAGCTACAAAATTTGTCTGTCGCTAAAACCAGATATTTTAGTAGTGATTGTGATTGAGTCATGGACTATTTGTTGTAGAAACATTGGTATTGGTTATTCTTTTCGCAAGTTGTGGCATATGGGCACTTGTGGTACGAGTTGTGATTATGTTGTGATATTGATGCTCATGCGGTATAAGGATAGGGGTTAATGTGCATGCGGCGGCATAAGGCGGAATCTATGTGCGTGTTGCTAGTAAGAGAATTACTTGAAGCCACGTGGTAACATAAAGTGGGCTAAAGTGCATGTAGCTATTTTGGGAAAAATATTTTCAAAACTATATAAATGTAAGGCTCATGCGGCGATATAAGGAAAGATTATAATATTGTTTGTCAAATGAGATTACGAGCCGGTATCTCGGTTGCAGTTCTTTTTGTTATCTCTCATTTACCTTACTTGTATTTGTCCGCATTGTTTTCTTGATGTTCTTATTATGTGTTCCTTCCTTGTTGCCTTTATTGCTTTAAATTCAGTTGTAGCTTACCTTGTTGAATTGCTTTATTCCCACCATTTCCTCGTTTTTATTATTAGACTATACTATACTTGTTTAGTTTTCTTTTCTTATCCTAGTAGGTGTCTTGATCTGGCCTCGTCACTACTCTAGTGAGGTTAGGCTTGATACTTACAGGGTACCACTGTGGTGTACTCATATTACGCTTCTGCACATTTTTGTGCAGGTCCAGATACATGTACTCATGCTAGGCATCAGTAAGTGGATCATATAGTTCGGAGACTTCAAGGTATACCTGCCCGGCGTCCGCAGGCCACGGAGTCTCCTTCTGTCTTTTTTTTACTATTGTTTACTCTTTATCTAGACAATGTTGTACTAGAGATTTTACAGTGTACTCGTGTAGAGACTATGACTCAGTTCCACCGATTTTGGGAGTTTTTTTTATAGATGTTCTGTTTCGGACCTGTTATGAGTTTATCGAATTATCTTATTTTCTTAACTGTTACATTTTGTTAAGTATTCATGAATGTTAGACTTACCTAGTCTTAGAGACTAAAGCGCTATCACGACATCCTAAGGTGGGAAATGGGGTCATGACAGCAAGAAGTTGTACCTGACACACCTCTATCGGTTTAGAATTCACCTCCTCAAGCTCTTCACTAGGATGGTTCAGCTCTAGACCAGCAAGAACGTGTGCTATTTAACACACCTCAAACCTCATCTAGCCCGAATGAGAGGTCTAGTTTTGTACCTAACACACCTCAAATCTCTTCCGCTCCTCCCGCTAAGCGAAATGGCCACAAGGGTAAGGGTAAAGTAGTGGGCGAAATGGCCGAATGAGAGGTCTAGTTTTGTTTACTTGTTTATTTTTGTAATGTCAATCTCTGACAAAGGTTCCTTGATAAACTAAACTTATTTAGAATTTTCAACATGTGCCAAGGTACTTCATTTTTGAAGCAGTCTCAAGACTTGTTTTGATGTTGAAGGAGTCCTCGTAAGTCGTTATTTCATGACAATAGAAGCGTTGTTTACTTGTTTATTTTTTGCAGTGTTGATCTCAGACCTTCAAGTTCCTTGATGAACTTATTTAGAATTTTCAAATTATTTAACATTATTTTAGTTGAAATGTTCGTAACTTTCAAGAAGACATTCAAACTTAAAGAAGTTATACCAAATAATTAACTTTTTCTGGTATCATTGAATAGAACTTCTATATATGATATTAAATGTTCTCTCTCCTCCAACTCGGGTCACTCTTTTTTGACTCTCTGACTCCGTCTTCAACGGTCACTCACGATTGGTGACCTAGCCAAACGCCGGCGACCATCGGCTCCAATAGGTAAGTCACTCCACTTCTCTCTCCTCTCTCTCCCCGCTCTCCCCTCTCTATTTTTCTTCTTTTCTTTCCCTTTCCTTTTCTGCTCATTTTTCTGGTCACTGGCGAAACCCTCAAATACTTAGTTCCTTCTTTGCTTTCCCATCGGCGAAGGTAAGGATTAGACCCACAAATATTTTTGCTTCATTTTGAACATTGAGTTTCTAATATCTAATCAGCCCATTTTCAGATCTAATCTCTTTGGCGCTTTTATTTTTGGCATTCGGTTTCTCTCTCATAAACGAAGCAATTTTCTTATTCAGTGCAGCAACTACAATAAGTAGTGTATACCCATACACGAAGGAATTTTACTAACTTTGCAATATTTGTTTGTCCATTAACTAGCACCTTCAAATTCGCTTCCTTTTTCTTTGTGTTTCGTTGCAACGGCAGGGCATCACCCGCGGTAGCGGTGACAGCCCCCTATTTGTTTGGCTCCGCGGTATTTTGTGTGTATTTCAAGTTAGGGTCGCTGACTTTGGGCGGCGAGCGAGACGTGCACGTGCAAACAGTGAAGAACAGCCCGAGGGTCAGCAAGGAACGACAGGAGTTGGACGTGAACGAGCTAGGTGGCCGCAACACCGTCGGGTATACTTAGTCAATCCCCAGGTTCTACTCACGGGAGTTCTTACCTCCCGTTTTCCTGTTTCCCTCTATTGTGTTAGTTTAATTGTTGTCGTCTTAGTTATTCACCGTATTAGTGTGCTTGTAGTGGCAACTCTTCTTCTTCTAGTTTGGCCTGTTATGTGTGTTAGTGATTCCCCTTAGTCCGCCGGAGGTATAGTGGCTGTGGTCTGGGATGGTCGAGTGAATTCATGTCCTCGGGGGGAGAAGGGGGGGGGGGGGTTTAGGGGTGGGTTGGGAGGCAAGGGAGGTAAAGAGAACAAGGGTGTTTATCGGTTGAGAATTGGGTCATGGAACGTAGGTACATTGACTGGTAAGTCTATTGAGTTGGCGAAGATCCTCAGAAGAGGAGGATCAATATAGCATGTGTCCAGGAGACAAGGTGGGTAGGGTCGAGTGCGAGGGATGCAGACGGGTATAAACTTTGGAACTCAGGAACCCAGAAGGGTAAGAATAGTAGGCATTTTGGTGGATAGGGAACTTAGAGAGTCTGTGGTTGAGGTTAGACGAGTGAATGAAAGATTGATGATTATTAAGTTGGTGGTTGGACAGAGCACCCTAAACGTCATTAGCGCATATGCGCCTCATGCGGGCCTAGATGAGGAGGTTAAGCGACGCTTTTGGGAGGGGTTAGATGAGATTATGCGTCAGGTACCACATGCTGAGAAGTTATTCATAGGAGGGGATTTCAATGGTCATATTGGGTCGATCGCAGGTAGGTATGAAGAAGTGCATGGAGGCTTCAATTTTGGGGAGAGAAACGGAGGAGGAACCTCGTTACTGGACTTCGCTAAGGCTTTTGGGTTGGTGATTGCAAACTCTAGCTTTCCGAAGAGGAAGGAGCATTTGGTTACTTTTCAAAATGCGATCGCGAAGACTCAGATTGACTATCTCCTCCTTGGGAGGCTTGACAGAGGGTTGTGCAAGTATTGCAAGGTGATTCCAGGTGAGATACTCGTGACGCAACATAGGCTCTTGGTGATGGACGTTGGTATTATGGTGAAGAGAAGGAAAATGTCTGCTCGAGGAAGATCGAGAATCAGGTGGGGAGCCTTAACTAAGGATAAAGCCCAAGAGTTGGAAGGGGGGGGGGGGGCTGTCGGCTATGGGAGCTTGGAGGAGCAGTGGTGACGTGAGCACTATGTGGTCAGCGACAGCAGACTGTATAAGTGAGGCTACGAAAGAGGTGTTAGGTGTCTCGACGGGCGTCTCTCGTAGGCACAAAGGAGACTGGTGGTGGAATGAAGTGGTATAAGGTAAAGTGGAAGCAAAGAAGGAGGCATACTGGACGTTAGTGGGGAGCATAGGTGAGGAGGAGAGGCGAGCGTGCATGGAGAGGTATAAGGTAGCTAGGAAGGAAGCGAAGCTGGCGGTCACAGTGGCTAAGGCTGCGACTTACGGTCGTATGTACGAGGAACTAGGGGAGAAAGGAGGGGAGAAGAAGTTATTTCGGCTGGCCAAGCTGAGAGAGAGGAAAGCTCGAGATGTAGACCAAGCGAGATGCATTAAGGACGACGATGGTAGAGTATTGATGGAAGATTCCCAGATTAAGAGGAGATGGCAGACCTACTTTTAAAAACTTCTTAATGAAGTAGGGGATCGAGATATTGTGCTAGGTGAATTGGAGCATTTCGAGAGTCACAGTGACTCTGGGTACTGCAGGTGCATCAAGGTTGGGGAGGTGTGGGAGCTATGAGTAAGATGAGTAGGGGCAGAGCGACCTTGCCTGATGAGATTCCGGTAGAATTTTGGAAGTGTGTGGGAAAGCAGGTTTGGAGTGGTTGACTAGGTTGTTGAATGTTATTTTTAAGGCGAAGAGGATGCCGGATGAGTGGAGGTGGAGTATGATGGTCCCATTGTATAAGAACAAGGGTGATATCCAGAGTTGTAACAATTATAGGGGTATCAAATTACTGAGTCATACTATGAAAGTGTGGGAGAGGGTGGTTGAAGGAGGTTGAGGATGACGGTGTCCGTTTCCGACAACTAGTTTGGGTTCATGCCGGGTTTGTTCTACTACAGAAGCTATACACCTTGTTAGGAGGTTGGTTGAACAGAACAAAGATAGGAAGAAAGACCTGCACATGGTGTTTATTGACCTAGAGAAAGCGTATGACAAGGTTCCTAGAGAAGTTCTCTAGAGAAGCTTGGAGGCAAAAGGCGTGTCGGTTCCCTACATTATGGCGATTAAGGACATGTATAATGGGGCAAAGACTCGGGTTAGGACAGTAGGAGGCAACTCTGAAGATTTTCCGGTTGTCATAGGGTTACACCAAGGTTCTGCGCTCAGTCTGTTCTTATTCGCCCTGGTGATGGACGCGTTAACACACCACATTCAAGGGAATGTGCCATGGTGCATGCTATTCGCCGATGACATAGTTCTAATTGATGAGTCGCGAGCAGGTGTTAACGAGAGGCTGGAGGTTTGGAGACGGGCTCTTGAATCTAAGGTTTTTAAGCTTAGCAGGACGAAGATGGAATACCTGGAGTGTAAGTTCAGCGCCGAGCAGGGGGAAATGGGCGTGGATATGCGGCTTGAATCACATGTCATCCCGAGTAGAGGCAGCTTCATGTACCTTGGGTCGGTTATCCAGGGGGGAGGGGAGATCGACAAGGATGTCACACACCGTATTGGGGTAGGATGGATGAAATGGAGGTTAGCATCTGGAGTATTGTGCAACAAGAGAGTGCCACTAATACTCAAAGGTAAGTTCTATAAAAGCGGTGGTTAGACCGGCCATGATGTATGGGGCTGAGTGTTGGCCTGTTAAGAAGTCACATATCCAGAAGATGAAGGTAGCAGAAATGAGGATGTTGAGGTGGATGCGCGGGCATAAAAGGATGGATAAGATTAGGAATGATGATATTCGGGAGAAGGTGTGCGTGGCTCCCATTGATGACAAGCTGCGGGAAGCGAGGCTCAGATGGTTGGGGCATGTTCAGAGGAGAAGCCCAAATGCTCCGGTAAGGAGGTGCGAACAACTGGTTGTGGAGGGCACGAGAAGAGGTAGAGGGAGGCCTAAGAAGTATTAGGGGGAGGTAATCAGGCAGGATATGGCGAGGCTTCAGATTTCCGAGGACATGGCACTTGATAGGAACATGTGGAGGTCGAATATTAAGGTTGTAGGTTAGGAGGTAGTTGAGTCTTGCCTTATGTCATAACTCTGTGGGATTAGTTTGGTAGGGATAGTATTTCGCTTTCGCTTTGTATCTTTCTTCTGGATTTCATGTTGTTCCTATTTTCCCTATTTTTCCTATTTTTCCTATTATTTCTTTGGTGTTACTGATTTTGTCTCCTTTTGTCTTTTTGTCCTCTTGAGCCGAGGGTCTTTCGGAAACAGCCTTTCTATTTCTTCTGGGTAGGGGTAAGGTCTGCGTACACACTACCCTCCCCAAACCCCACTAGTGGGATTTCACTGGGTCGCTGTTGGTATCATTGAATAGTTTCTTCATTTAATTACAGATGCACTGTCTACTATGACTGTCATCGTTAACAATAATATCTTAAACTTTGCTTTTAATGAAATAATGCTATCAATGCGTCTCTTCATCACTAAAGTAATGTGTGTAATTAGGTGATATCTGTTCCTTAGAGGAACTGTTCATGGTACAATTATCAGTATCTTCTTTGGATGCAATCTCATTAAGAAAATAAGACAATTTTCTTTATCTAAATGGTTGTAGAACATACTTGATTCAAGTACCGAAATTGTACACTGTATATATAATGTATTTAGATTCTAAATTCCATGTTCTCGGCTTTATTACGTTACTTTTCTAGTGATTCTACGCTCCTCGAACCTAAATCAAGTTGCCAACCTTAGAATTGATAAATATTGTTGGTTAACTTCAAAATTATCCACTTTGTTAACGCTGAATAATCTTTTTCTAGGGCATTAGGAATCGAACATGATGGAAGCACCAAAAAGGAGAAGAAAAAAAAGCACTAGAATTTACACATGATAAAAGTTATATCTGTGTGCGGGTAAAATTGAGGATAAAGCTATCCTGATTTTCCGATGAAGAAATGAGGGACAACGTGATTCGACGCTGGTTCGAGTAAGGCCAAGGGTGCCCACAGATCGGAGTCCGTGTGTGGATGAATGATACGTCGGGAATCGAGAATGGCCAAACATGGGAAGAATCAAGCTCGAGCGAAACGATGACTCGAAGTTAAAGGGAAGACGATTAAAGAGGACAAACGAGGGGCCGAAATCTTCGCCATTAGCCGGATATTACGGCATGAGTCACGCTCGATACTAACTGCGGTCGTGTTTTCTTGGGAAAAAAATAGGAAGAAAAGAATTTTTACCTTATTTAGACTTGTATTAGGGCTGAAACTCTCGTACTATATAAAGGGGGAACCTTTTTATTTTTTGGGTCACTGTTGGCACGCATATCAAAGCAGTAAAGTTTACTTTTTCTTTTAGCAATTGTTAAAGTGTTCTTCAGCTATTCATTCACTTAGTTGCAACTGAGCTCTATTCCGAGGTCTCGAATGGTACCGGTCTTTAGCATTCAAATCTAACACCAGGCTTAATTTCTTCGCCTTATTTGGTTTGATTGTTTTGTTTTCCTTTTATTCAATTACTTGTTGTTCTTTGGCCATTCGTGTTAAATTAAACCATGTATCCTTTAAAATTCATATAAATTCAACTGTTCTCCATTTTAAGGTGTCACGACCCAAACCGAAGGGCCATGACTGGCACCCGGGCCATACCTGCCGAGCACCAACGTACATTTTATCTAACCTTTCTTATTATCTATAAGGGCCGACAAGATCAACATAAATGGTAGACATGAATCCTAAACAACAACCAATGACAGATAATGGCATGAGCATATATAACATGGGCCGACAAGGCGGTCATGAAGCTATATATAAGGTACGAACTGATAAGCTGCCATGAGAGACTATACAACAAAAATCAATCGACAGAGCTATCCAAACAATACATGAGACGACACCTATCTATGAGCCTTTAAAGGAACATAAGTGCTGCAACATTGCTGGAATAGGGCCTCGACTGCATACCAAGACGATGACAAGTCCGGAGAAGGGACCTCGCTAATAACCGCTAAACTGGACAGCTTATTGTGGTGGGGGAGCTTCAACTACCTGTCTATCAGCACATGCAGCATCCAAAAATAAAAGGGACGTCAGTACAAATAAAGAACAAAGTATGTAAGGCAGGAAAGCATAAACAAGACAGTGATGTAAACAGGGATAAAGAATATACAGCATGTAACATTTGAGTGCCTCTGAGGACGACTGACATGAAATTCATGATATATATATATATATATATATATATATACACACACACACACACACACACACACAGAGGAAAGCATAAACAAGAACAGTGATGTAAACATGGATAGAGAATATACAACATGTAACATTTGAGTGCCTCTGAGGACGACTGACATGAAATGCATGATATATATATATATATATATATATATATATATATATATATATATATATATATATATATACACACTTTTAGAAACATACGCTTTTGTGAGCATCATCATCATATCATATCCGAATGTAATAGGCTCGGGAAAAACGTACCCGGCCATCATATGGCTCGATATAATCGTACTCGGCCACACGGAACTCGGTAAAAGCCAAATGATCGATAGTTGCACAATAGGTGCCGTAACCGACCGACTATAGTGTGGCTCAGTAGAGTAAAATAGGTACATATAAATAATGCATGTTGGACTCATGGGAATCACATTCTGAACCTTTCGAGTGACGTAAGGTCGTTAACACCCATACACGTTATTAGGACTAACTCTTCATCATGAATCTTATCAGAATCAGGTAAACCCATCAATATTGATAATATAAGAATAAGTTAAGCAACATCAACATCAATCGTTCCATAAGAAGTAAAATCATGTTAGTACTGCTAGCTTCTAAAAGTGGAGTAAATTTGGAAGCTCGTTCGTTACACTATGTACTATCGGAGTTGTGCAAAAGAAGGAAAGGGATAGACTCACATACCTTGTATATACTTCCCAACCTCAAGCTATGCAAATCTTATGACTCCTTAGTCTACAATAAGATAAATGATACTATCGTTATCTTTTAAGCGTTGTAACTAGTACATATCAACCGCAACCTATCTTACGATGAAACGGACAGTACCTTCTCTATTTATATGAATTTTCACAGCTTAAAACAATCACCAAACAATTCGAACAACATTAATAAGAATCATATTAAGCCTCTCAAAACAGTCCAACAATCAACAACATTATTAACAAACCTTTCGATAGATATCTCACAAGTTCTAGCTTCAACGACTTAGCCGCAACTTGGATAAACGTAAATACATATATAGTAAGAGGTTCCTTAATTTTAAACATATATAATAACTCCAATTTGACCTTACTTCACCACAAAATATCCTTCCAATGCAGCCACAAGAACAAGGATGTGAAACTAGCAATCAATTCGGGGTTTTAGGCACTAGAATCACTTTGGAACACTTGAAATCACCTAGGGTTGATATCAAAAAATATGAGAGAGTATTTATAGACTTAGGTCACTTAAAACAACTCCCACACGAGCTGGAACAACACAAAAATCAGTGAATACAAGAAGAACAAGAAACTCACTAGCGCCACGGGATTCCCGACACTTGATTTGTGTTGTTTTCCCTTTGTTTGGATCTTGTATAATGAGAGAACCTTGCGATAAAGTTTTTAGGTGTCTAGGGCCCAATAAGAGTGAAAAGGAATGAGTTATAATGGGCTTTAGGCATCTCATATATATCAATATATCTCAACCGCCTATGTGGGTCCCATAGAGAGTTGCTTGTGGAGTCTCGCAAAAATACAAATATTTATCTACTCCGACGTCGTATCGACAACTAGTTTAAAGAGTTGGAAATTAGACTCGTAGATTTTCAATTTGGTATGTGGATCATCCCATATTTTCAAGTACATTGAGAGAAAATCTTAGTAACACTAGACCTAAAGTTTAAGTAAAATTATGAACGTAAGGTGCGACAACTTTTGTCGACTTTTGTTTCATAACTCGCTTGACTTCAAAACTTATGATACGGATATTATATGATTCAAATACCTTAAAACATGACCTCTTTATCATATTAAGAACCTCTAGTTTTACCCTAAAATACCGGTTACAACATCCTTGATTCGTTTTACTTCTAACTTCTACTATTTGTTAACCACTCTTATATACCCTTGTATCATTGAAGACCAATATGAATAACTTCTTATCATCTCAATGATAATCTCTTCTCGGATTTATATCAACTAACTTACGGCGTGATTTAAGGTACGCAAATTTCCAGCCAAGTTTCCCCTATAAAATGGACACTAGCCAAACTTGCAAGCAGTTAAACCAAACCTACGGCCTCACAAGGCTATACAAAGAATTATGGATATGTAATTGTTTACTTCATAGAGCCGTTTCAACTTCCATTGCATCTTGTGTTCCCACGACATCCTCGTTATCTTTAATCTAGAATAGGTAAGGGTATTTAGACTTCATCTCCTCTTCTGCTTCCCATGTCATTTCTTCCGTATTCTTGTTCCTCAACAATACTTTGACGGAAGCTACATCCTTTATTCTCAGCTTGTGAACTTGTCAATCTAATATAGCCACTGGAACTCCTTCATATGATAGATCCTCTTTAACTTGTACATCATTGATAGGGATGACCCAAGAAGGGTTCATAATACATTTCCTCAACATAGATACATGGAATACTGGGTGGACAAATTCCAATTCGAATGGCAATTCTAACTCATAAGCAACTTGTCGAATTCATCAAAGAATCTTGTACGACCCGATATACCGCGGACTCAGCTTACCCTTCTTCCCAAAATGCATAACACCCTTCATCGGTGAGATCCTCAGGAAAACCCAATCACCAACTTCAAATTCCAGATCACGATGTCGGACAGTAGAACAAGACTTTTTCCTGTATTGTGTTGTCCTCAGTCGTTCTTGTAACACTTTCACTTTCTCAATGGCTTGGTGAATCAAATCTGGCCCATATAATTCTGTTTCGCCGACTTTTAACCATCTAACTGGTGATCTACATCTCCTCCCGTACAACGCCTCGTACGAGGCCATTTTAATATTGCAATGGTAGCTATTATTGTAGGCGAATTCTATGAGTGGCAGATGGTCATCCCAATCACCCTTGAAATCTAGAACACATGCTCGTAGTATATCTTTGAGTGTCTGAATGGTACGTTCAGCCTGTCCGTCAGTCTGCAGATGAAATGCAGTGCTGAGATTCACTTATGTGCCTAAACCCTTCTAAAACGAACTCAAAATGTTTGCCATAAACTACGATCCTCGGTGTGATATAATAGATTTTGGCACACCATAAAGCCTAACAATCTACTTGATATATAGCCTCGCATAATCTTCAGCTGTGTAAGTTGTCTTAACTGGCAGAAAATGGGTAGATTTTTGTAATTCCATTAACTATCACCCAGATGGAGTCAAACCTATGATAAGAGCGAGGTAATCCAATAATGAAGTCCATATTGATTGCCTCTCATTTCCAAGTCGAAATCTCTATATTCTGAATTAGTCCACTGGGTTTCTGATTCTCGATCTTTACTTGTTGACAATTAGGACACTGGGCTACAAATTCTGCAATAGCCTTCTTCAAGTTGTCCCACCAATAAAGCTCCTTAATGTCATGCTACATCTTTGTCCAGCGGGGATGGATGGAATGTCGGGATTGATGAATCTCAATCATAATCTTCTCTTGTAGCTTTGCCACATTAGGCCCAACAATCGGCCCAGATATCTTAGTGCCCCATCTTCTCCGACCTCGAAAGACGTAATCTTATGCTGCTAAATGCCGGTCTTTATGTTGTCGTGCTTTTACCTCGGCTACCAAAGATGATTTTGCCGTATTCTATACAGTAACACCTCCATCAGAGTCTAACAATCTGGTTCTCATATTGGCAAACTGATGAGGCTGTTTAGTAAACTCTTGTCTACTTGCCTCAATATGTACTAAGCTTCCCATTGACTTACGACTTAGAGCGTCTGCCACAATATTGGCTTTACCAGGATGGCACAATATCTCTATATCGTAGTCATCAGTAATTCAATCCACCTACACTGCCTCAAATTCAACTCCTTCTGCTTGAATATGTATTATAAACTCTTGTGATTTGTGTAGATGTCAACATGAACACCATATAAGTAGTGCTGCCATATCTTCAAATCATATATTACTGTAGCCAATTCCAAATCACGAGTCAGGTAATTCTTTTCACGTTTCTTCAATTATCTCGATGCATAAATCATCTTCCATGTTGCATCAATACAAGCCCCAAACCTAAACCCGAGGCATCATAATATATCACATAACCATTTGTTCCTTCTAGGAGTGTGAGCACTGTCGCGGATGTTAATTGATTCTTCAGCTCATGAAAACTACTTTCACAAGCGTCAGACAAGTGGAACTTGGTATCTTTTTGTGTTAACTTAGTTAATGGTTGTGATATAGAGTAAAAGTACCCTTCTACAAACCGCCTACAATATCCTACTAGACCTAGGAAGCTACAGACTTCTAACGACGTTGTATGTGTCGGCCAATTCTTCACTGCATCGATCTTCAGAGTGTCGACACAAATACCCTTGTCAGATATCACATGGCCATGGAATGTTATTGAGTTTGGTCAGAATTCATATTAGGAGAGCGTAGCATATAACATACGATCCTGAAGGGTCTGTAATATTGTCCGCAAGTGGCCCGCATGTTCCGCCTCTGAATGAGAATACACTAGAATGTCATCAATGAATACGATCACGAACACGTCAAGATAGAGTCTGAATACACTATTCATGAGATCCATAAAAGCTGCTGGGCATTTGTTAGCCCGAACGACATCTCAAAGAACTCAAAGTGACCATATCTTGTTTGGAAGGCCGTCTTTGGAATATCCTTCTCCTTAACCCTCACCTGATGATACCCTGAACATAAGTCAATATTGGAGAAATACTTGGCACCCTGGAGTTGGTCAAATAGGTCATCAATCCTTGAAAGTGGATACATATTCTTTATAGTAACCTTATTCAATTGTCGATAATCGATATACATACTTAACGACCCATCTTTCTTTCCCACAAACAAGACTGGCGCACCCTAGGTGAAGTGCTAGGCCTATTGAAGCCTTTATCCAGCAGGTCCTTCAAATGTGCCTTCAACTCTCGCAACTCTGTCAGGGCCATCCTGTATGGAGGGATAGAGATCGACTGAGTGTCAGGTAACACATCAATGCTAAACTCAATCTCCCTTTCAGGAGGAAGGCCTGTGAGTTCATCTGGGAAAACATCTGGAAATTCATTGACCACGGGAACGGATTGTAGATTAGTCGGCTTTGCCTACACATCTCTAACACAAACGAGATGATAAATGTATCCTTTCGAGATCATCTTCCTTGCCTTACGATACGAAATAAACCTACCTTTCGGCGTAACAATGTTCCCCTTCAATTCAATGACGGGTTCACCAGGAAGCTGAAACCTAACCATCTTTGTACTACAATCAACATTTGCATAACATGATGCCATCCATTCCCATTATCACATCAAAATCAACCTATTCTAACTCAAATAGATTCGCCAAGGTTAGACGACTAGACTCTCCTATCGGAGTGGATACTGCAAGTGGTTTACTTATAAATTTAGGTTCAACACCAAACTTATTAGCCACAAAGGGTGTAATATATGATAATGTAGATACCAGATCAATCAGTGCATATACATAATGAGAAAACACAAACAATACACCTGTAACAACATCCAGAGAAAACTCGAGATCCTGTCGACCTACTAGAGCATATGATCGATTTTGAGTATCGCTCGAACTTGGCACTGCACCTCTACCTCTACCATGACCTGTTAACCGCTAAAAACTGCATGCTTGGGGTCGAACTGATGAGGAAGAACCAGACGTAGATACAGTCGGCTGAGCCATACCACTGCCTCCTCTGTTAGGACAATCCCGCATCATATGGCTAGGTTATCCGCAAGAATAGCATGCATCAGAACCTCGAAGGCACAATGTAAAGTGGGCCTTGCCGCATTTATCACAACGGGGTGTTGGCGGTAATTTCTAACTAGTATTCCTATGATATTGCAAGTCTGATGCCCGCGAACTCTAATCTGGACCACAATAGATAGATCGATCATACTGAGGCCTCTAAAACTGTGGAGGAGCACTAGCTATAGGTGACGTCGAACTCCTCAAAGACAGGGGCCTAAAACTATCTTTAAAGTCACCAGAATACCTTGTGAATCTCGCCCTCGTATGCTGGCCCCTATCCTGCTCCCTATCTGCACTTTGCTGGAGCTTACGATCCTCTAGTGTCTTGGCATAAGCCTAAATATGGGAATTATCCATGCCCTCCACCAAGGAGGCTGTCGTTCACTCATATAAGATGTGGTCCTTAGTCGTTCATGAACAGGTGCACCCTATTGCTCATATCGGCCACCATATGGGGAGCATACCTTGCTAAGGAATCAAACTGCATTACTATACTCTCGCACACTCATATTACCTTGTCGAAGTTTCAAGAACTTATCAGCTCTAGCTCATTGTATCTCAACTTGCAAGTAGTGACTAAGAAAGGTCTCAGAAAATTCTTTCCACACAGCTGGAGGAGAGTTCGAACCCCTAGATCTCTCCCAATTATCATACCAGAAAATTGCTAACTCCCGTAATCGATAAGAAGCCAACAACTTTACTGCCTCAGTATCACTGGCGTGCATAACCCGCAATGTCCGATGAACTTGATCAATAAAAACCTACGGGTCCTCCTTGGGGTGTGATCCGGTAAATACTGGAGGGTCTAGATTAATAAATCACAAACTCTCGCACTAACCGGTCTGTCAGCAACACCAGTATTCTGCGTTTAAGCCTGATCAACAACCAATCTAGTCAAAAATAGCACCACACTACACATATCTTGATCTGCAGTGCAAGACGGAGGAACTGGAGATGCTGGGTCCCTCCTAATATTCTCTGTAGGAGACAGAGTAGATGAGGTATGAGACGACATCTCGCGCTGATCCTCGCTTTGGCATGCTCTAGCTGGAGAAACCTGACTGGTACCCTCTCTCGAAGTTGTATCAAGCCGTCTTACTAATGGCTTGCTTCCTATTCCAAGGCATCACTGAAAGAAAACAAGCTGAATGTTAGAGATGAACACTTATGACTCAACTCTACGCACGATCTAGATTCAAAAGGAAGGTAATAACCCTAGATGTCAAGTAGCCTCCTGATAATATTTTGGCAGGCTACATATCCATAATCAAGACTCTACTAGACACGACTCATAGACAACCCCTAGGAAAGACTTGATCTGATACCAAGATTGTCACAACCCAAATCGGAGGGCCATGATTGGCACCCAGGCCATACCTGCTAAGCACCAACATATATTTGATCTAATCTTTCTTATTATCTATAAGTACCGACAAGATCGGTATAAATGGCAGACATGAATCATAATCAACAAACAATGACATATAATGGCATGAACATATATAGCATTGACCGACAAGGCTGTCATGAAGCTATATATAAGGTACGAGCCGACAAGCTGCCATTAGAGACTATACAACAAAAATCAACAGTCAAGGCTATCTAAACTATACATGAGATGACACCTGTCTATGAGCCTCTAAGGGAACATAAGTGTTGTCGGAATAGGGCCCCGACATACCCTGTCTATAACAAAAATGCATACCAAGACCACGGCATGTCTAGCGAACGGATCTCGCTAATAACCACTGAACTGGACAACCTACTGTGGCGGGGGAGCTTCGCCTACCTATCTATCAAGACCTGCAAGACGACATGCATCATCCACAAATAAAAGGGACGTCAGTACGAATAAAGTACTGAGTATGAAAGGCAGGAAACATAAATAAGAACAATGATATAAACAAGGATAGATAATATACATCTTGTAACATCTGAGTGCCTCTGAGGGTGTCTAACAAGAAGTGCATGATATATATATATATATATATATATATATATATATATATATATACATATGCCTCTATGGGCATCATCATCATCACTCGGCCGTAATAGGTTCGGTAAAAATGTACTCAGCCATCATATGGCTCGGTGGAATCTTACACAGCCAAGTGGAGCTTGGTAAAAACCAACTGATCAGTTGTTGAACAATAAGTGCCATACCCGACCGACTATAGCGTGTCTCGGTAGAGTAAAATATGTACATATATATACTGCATGCTGGACCAACAGAATCACATTCTGAACCTTTCGGAATGACGTAAGCATGGTAACCCCCAAACACGTTATTAGGACTAACTCTTCATCATGAATCTTATAAAAATCAGGAAATACCAACAAATATAAGAATAAGAGAAGCATCGTCAACATCAATCGTTCCATAAGAAGGGAAACAATGAAAGTACTGCTAGTTCTAAGAGTGGAGTATCTTTGGAAACTCGTTCATTATACTATGTACTATCGGAGTCGTGCAAAAGAAGGAAAGGGATAGCCTCACATGCCTTGTATATATTGCTGAACCTAAAGCTATGCAAATCCCACGGCTCCTTAGTCTATAATAAGAGAAATGATACTATCATTATCGTTTAAGCGCCATAACTAGTATATATCAACTGCAACCTATCTTAGGATGAAATGGACAACACCTCCCCTATTTATATGACTTGTCACAAGTTAAAATAATCACCAAACAGCCCAAACAACATCAATAATAATCATATTAAGCCTCCAAAATAGTCCACCAATCAACAGCATTACTAACAAGCCTTTCGATAGATATCTCATAGGTTCTAGCTTCAACGACTTAGCCGCAACTTGGATAAACTTAAATACATGTAGAGTAAGAGGTTACTTACCTTTAAACAGATAGAACAACTCCAATTTGACCTTACTTCACCACGAAATCAATTCGGGTTTTTACGCACTAGAATTACTTTGGAAGACTTGAAATCACCTAGGGATGATATTAAAAACATGAGAGAGTATTTTATAGAACATAAACCACTTAAAACAACCTCCCACGAGCTGGAACCACACAAAAATCAGTGACAACAAGAAGAACAAGAAACTCAGTAGCGTCACGGGATTCCCGGCACTTGATTTGTGTTATTTTCCCTTTGTTTTGGTCTTGGATCATGAGAAGACCTTGAGAGTAAGTTTTTACGTGTCTAGGTCTGAAGAGAGTGAAAAGGAATGAGTTAAAATGGGCTTTAGGCATCTCATATATATCAATATATCTCAACCCTCTATGTGGATCCCATAGAGAGCTGCTTGCACAGTCTCACGAAAACGCGAATATGTCTCTACTCCGATGTCGTATCGACAAACAGTTTAATGAGTTGCAAATTGGAATCATATATCTTCAATTTTATGGGTGGATCACCCCGTAATTCCATGTACATTGAAAGAAAAGCTTAATAACATTAGACCTAAAGTTTAAGTAAAATTATGAACGTAAGTTCCGACAACCTTTGTCGACTTTTGTTTCATAATTTGCCTGACTTCAAGACTTATGATATGAATACTGTATGATTCACATACCTTAGAAATGACCTCCTTAGCATATTAAGAACCTCTAGTTTTACCTGAAAATACGGGTTGCAACATCCTTGATTCGTTTTACTTCTAACTTCTAATACTTGTTAACCACTCTTATACACCCTTGTATCATATAAGACCAATAGGATTAACTTCTTATCATATCAATGATAATCTCTTATCGGATTTACATCGACTAACTTATGGCGTGATTTCGTACGCGAATATGGGCTATAACATAAGGGTAAAGAGTTTGGTGCCCAACGTAGGGCTAAGGATAATAGTGGTAATTTAATATGAATCTTTATAACACACTCTACTCTACACTTGCTATTTGATGTTTCATTTCAGGATACTCGAGGAGATGAACGGATTGTCACAGAACTCGACAAGTCCCGACCCAGGGAAATTTTTGAGGTGATTAAAATGCTCTAGGCACTAACAAACCGGGTGAAATGCCGCAGAAAGAAGATAGAGTCGAATGACAAGAACATGAAAACTTATAATTCAAGGGTTGATTAGATCCCGGGAGCTCCCCTGATATTGAAGGGATCGCATTGCAAAAATTTCATTTAGAAACCTTTCCCCCGAGCGCGGCACCAAAGTCGATTCCAAAAAAGTTACGAATTCCTGATATTCCCAAATACAACATGCCAAAATTTTACTAGAGCAAAACACAAACTTAAATATGCTCGCTAGTCGAATATGGTATAATATAATATCGTATTCACGGGGATTGGAGTTAAGCAGTATTATCGTAGATTATAGTTAGATTTCTATCAAAGATGATCAACAATTGGGTGTTTTATAATTAAGACTAAAATTAACTAAGAGTCTAAACTATTGACTAATGACAATCAACGCAAGTAATAAGCAAAGAAGGTTATCAACTGGGAGAATGTAGGGTTGATAGGATAGTTGCAAGACAAATGTTTGGGATTTAACTCTGGATAATTCACTTCTAATGTTCAAATGAGTCCATCACTTGGTTATTAGTTCAATTGCTTAGTTGAAACTCCTCTCTCGATTAAGTCTCAACCTTACAAGATGAACCAAATTAAGCTCGTGAAGATATGCAAGAATTCGTAATGGATTGGTCTTGAGGAGAACCTCTCTCTTCATTATCCTCCTAACTAAGTTTAATTAATAAGTCAACTAGCATCTTCCTATTACTAAGATGAATTAATGACTTCAACCAACAAAATATAATGCAAATATATCACAAGTTATGCCTCTCTCAATTACATGAACTAGTGGATATAGATGCAACGATTAAAACATCCAATATTATTAAATACATAAGAACTACAGTTAGTTATCCACAAACAAGTATCATTACAATAAATCCATCAAACTCTAAAGAGAACTACTCCATAGATATGGAGCAATTCATCACAAATATCTTTAAGTTAAAAGAAAAACATAAAAGATCCAAACTCTTGTTTTGAGTGAGGATTGAATGATGAAATCTTTGTGCTTTTGCTTCTCCACCTCCTCCTTAGCTTCCTTAGGTCTAATATGTGTCAAAAATCCTCAAAATAATGTTTTTACATGTATTTATACTAATTAGGGTCGGGCGCCAACGAAATCACCTTCTCCTGCGTGAAATAGGATTCTAGCTCTTTAAAAAATGCACAGGCGGGCCGCATGGGCGACGTGCCAGGTGGGGCGGCAGTGGGGAACTTCAGAGAGCATGCAAATTGAGGGGGGTAGCAAAATTTAACAGCCGTGGCGCACCATGCGTCTCCCCACGCGCCGCGGCTGTGGAAGTTTCTTAGAGTGCTCCGTTTTGCTCGCTTTTTGACATCCAGGCTTAGTCCTCGATCCCCGAACACGATCCCGACTTAATCCTTTGGGCTTTTACTGAGACTTCAAAGCTCCAAATAGCTCAAATTAGCTCCATAACATCTACATCACTCGGAATCACTCCTACAACGCATAAAACAGATAATTAGTGCAAAACACTAGAGAGTAAAGCTCAAACTCAATTAAAGTTCTGTAAATTGGAGTGCAATAAGCGACTAAACACGGGATTATAGCCTACCATCAACACCCCACACTTAAACCATTGCTCGTCCTCGAGCAATCAAACTACACTTTATAAAGACATGACCTTTTTAAACAACTCTCCTAACTCATCACACCAAGAATATTAAAATAGATTAAACACAATAGTGCAACATTTTCACCTCAAGATTTGACTCACAAGCACCACACATTATTCACAACCCGCTCACTTACTCTAACGTAGAGGTCAAGCATTACTTTTCCTTCATGAATCAAGTGCCCTCACACGACAATAGAGAGTAGTTCCAAATACAATAAAAGTTAAGAACAATTAGGAACTCAAGATAGAAAGAATTCACTCACTCTCAGAAACAAAATTCATATGCACCATAAAAGATACACCATAGGCTTGCCCGTAGTGTACTACTCAACTAATCGAGCTCATTCCGTCAAGGATCAAGTAGGACTTTAATTGGTTGTAATGTAGGCTGCGGGACGGGTAGGATACATTTAGATATAAGAGTGACCACATCTCCCTAAGCATTTTAATACATACACTTTAACATTCAAAACCCCACACTTATGTCAAACCATAACTCCATATTCACATCAATATACATCAACTCTCAAATATTTAAGAACAATTACATCAAGTGTTACCACTTATCAATGAATATTTTCAAAACAATACAACTTTTTTCTTTCTTTTTCAATTCAAGTGGCTCTTACTTTTTTAAAACATTGCATCTTTCTCCTTATTTCGTTAGTTCCACACAAAAGCCAAACCAACCACCCCACACTTCAACTTTTAAAAGTTCATCATAATATAAAGTTCTCATGAGAGGTACAAGGTTCAAATAGATGGTCAATTCAAACAAATGGGTAAGGCTTGTAATGTGGTTGCCAAAGAAACAGGATTACAGGCTCAAAGGGGTTAAATACGATACATAAAAATTAGGTGGTAAAATCATATCATTGGCTCAACAAAGAAATGCCTATATCACTTCCAAGACTGAACAAAACTACTTTTCGTTTTGCAAACACACGGGGCAAGTTCTAGACATCAAATGCAATGTACAAGATAACACAAAAAACTCACACACACATGGCACATAACTGACTCAGGGATGGACTCATCACAACACTCTAGTCAAAGCAGTTAAGATCATACAATTTAAGGTACTTATACAAGAGTCAAAAACTGAGCCTAACCGTCACAACTAAAGCACTCACTATTCTCAAGGCATAACAAAGTTAAGAGATATTGCTTCCAATTCAAATCACAGCATAAGGTTTTCTACTCCTAACAAAAATAAAAACTAACTACACCCGGTTCAAACAAAACCCTTGGAAAAGAATGGCACACAAAGAAAAACCAAGGGGGAATTCTTATACTACCTACAAAAGAAAATATTTTTGTCTTTTTTCTTTCTACTTTAATCCCTCAAGAAACATGTTGAATGATATCCATCGTTGGGAAAATCAAAATTTCTAAATTTTTATGTTTTTTCAAATTTTTTTCTTCTACTCAAACTAACAAAATTAAAACTAAAACTAACATACATACAACATACAAATATCCCCCACCCCATACTTGAAGTTGTGGAATGTCCCCATGACACATAATTAAAAAGCATAAGGTAGAGGAAACTTCCCTTAATATCTAGTCGGGTTCTGAATCGAAGTCGGGATCCATTCCACGCGCCCGAACTAGTGCACACATCCACGCAGATAGCTTCTTCTCAGCCTTTTTGGGGTATACCCCACACTTATCTTTCTTAATAACTGCAGCCTTTTCCTTCACGCCTTTCACCTTCCATTCAACACTTGAAGCAGGCTTCTTTTTTTCACCCCTGTTTCAACCTTCATTTTGAAATTTACAGTCTCCTCACCCACTCTAAGCATGAGCTTCCTCTCGTGTATATCTAAAATTGCTCTACCCGTTGTTAAGAAGGGTCTTCCTAGGATGAGGGGTATCTCCTCGTTCTCCTCCCTCTTCACTATTATAAAGTCTACAGGAAATACAAACTTATCCACCCGCACTAAGACATCTTCAACTATCCCCTTGGGTATTATCTTTGTTTGATCTGCCAGCTGCAATGATATTGGTGCAGACCTTATCTCTCCAGTCTCATTCTGCAATTTCCTGTAAATAGATAAAGGCATCGGATTAATTGAGGCACTAGAATCACATAAAGATTTATCAAAGTTAAGAGTGCTTAAAGATCAAGGTATAGTAAAACTCCCTGGATCTCCACACCTTTGTTGGAGTTTATTTTGCAAGATTGCACTGCAATGCTCTGTGAGATTGATCATTGAGGTCTCTTCTATATTCCACTTCTTTGTAAGGATCTCCTTTAAGAATTTAGCATAAGCTGGCATTTGTGAGAGAACTTCAGTGAATGGCAAGTTTACATTAACCTGTCTCATCATATCTAAAAATCTCTCAAACTGCTTGTCCATCTTCTCTCTATATATCTTTTGGGGAAAAGGTAGAGCAGGCATATGCTCGCTCACATCATGTTCCTCCCTTCTTGAAGTCTCTTCCTTCTTCTTTTTATCAGCTTCCTTCTTGCCTTTCTTCTTCTTATCATCTTCAATTTTCAGCTCCTTCCCACTTTCTTTTTCAGGTATCACCTCTTTTTGGACTGGAGTGGGCTCCTTCAACACTTGCCCGCTTCTCAAGGTCACAACATTTTCCATTTCTTTGGGATTCTTATTCGTATCAGCTGGTAGAGTACCTGAGATTCTCTTAGACAATATAGTTGCAATTTGTCCCACTTATCTCTCCAAGCTTTGCAAACCTGTCCCATGTTCTTTGGTATCTGCACCATGAACATCTAGCCTCTCATATGTTTTGACAATAAATGACTTCATAAGTTCTTCTAACCCATATTGAATTAGCTGATGAGGCTGAAACTGTGGCCTCTGCTGATTTTGGGAGCATGGGGCTCCTTGTCCCTAAAATCTGGAGTTATTTTGTTGCCATGCATTTGCTGTACCCCTAGGTGAACTCCATGAATAACCGGGGTGCCTTTGACCCATTGCCTTAAAGTTATAATTACTCACATCATTCACTACCTCGATTGAAGCTTGACACTCATGAGTAGGGTATCCTCTTCCACATATATCACAGGCTGCATGAGGATCATTATGTATTGAGGCTAAAGCCAACTTCCTTATTTCTTTTGGCCATGGCATCAAGTTGTACCTGTTGTCGCGCCCCCCTGTTTTCCTCCTCACGGAGAAAGTACGGGTTTCGACAGTCATGGGGGATCGACTCATTTCCTTTTGGGAATTGAGTATTTGAAGAGTCACCACCTAACGGATTACGGTGCGTTAGGGCACCTAGAGGATTAACCCTTGGGTTGGTTTGCATTACCAGAGATTCGGGTAAGGGCTCAAAGTAACCTCAAGGGGAAGGTGTTAGGCACCCCTCTTGGTCCACAACTGTGGGTCCCGGCCGAACTTATATTCACAAATTAGTCCATATAAACGGTTGAATCAAATAAGTTGTAAGTAAAGCACGTTGGGTAACTCAAGTAGTAAGATAAAGGTTTGAACGAAGGTTTAAATAAAGAAAGGATTTGGTAAGGAGGGGTCCTAGGTTGGTTATCCTATAGGATCACCCCCACGCAATGTCCGGTAAACACTCTTCAATGAGGGGCTACATGTGACATTAACGCATAGTCAGCATATCCCATGTCTACCCTTCCATCCCCTTATTGGTCATGCAAAGCGAGTGTTTGGTCAATGATTCCTATCGTGTGCTGCTACCCGTCCCTTCTTAATGGTCCTGAGGGAGTTAGGACCTCTACCTATAGGTGGTTCTAGACGTACCCTTAAGGTTTTAAAAGGCGAAAAGTCTAAGGCGACAGTCAAGAGCATTTAGGACTTTCACACATAATGGGAACAATTAAGAGGCTCAGAGTTCCCTCCTCAAACAAACACATAAGCAGCACGACTCAAGCACAGTTAAGGTCTTTTATTAATCAATGTCCTAAAGCAGGATATCTAAGTGAATATGCAGAAACAGACAAACCCTTTTTAGACTCAGAAGTTACACCCTGGTAGTTGCCTAGGGACTCTTTTTAAAAGCCTGTTAGGATCAGAAAACATCGAGCGATAGAGACAGTTTCAGAGAATGCAGTTATGAAAATGCCCTAAAGGCTTGCCTATACGCAGAATACTGATGTCTATATTAATACAGAAACAGAACAGGTTTTGAAATAAACATCCTTTAATACCTATAGGCATAATATCTAGTGAGATTGAGGCAGTTTGAAAGAACTTGTTTCAGGAAATTCTTAACACTTAATAGAACCAATTTTAGGCGTGATCAAGTCGATTTATTAGACTAGACAAAATTGTGAGTAGAGCTCCCTATATGCATGATATCTAGGCGTAACACTGATTTTAACGATTTGCAGGTATGGAAACATTCATAAATACTTGTTATAACTGAATCTGGATTAGGTCTTATAGGCATGACATCTATTACTAAACTGAATTTAAGACATGATTGTTCGGAACCTATTAAGCATGGTTTCTAAACATGACAGAATGTAAAACCTTATAGACATGGTTTCTACTTGATGAGTAAACAAACCTAAAAGTGAAATCCTATGGACATGATTTCTATTAGGCAAAGCAATCATATTAAAGAGTAAAATCCTATGAGCATGTTGTCTAGAGGAAACAGACTTTAAAAGTAAAGTCCTAGGAGCAGGATTTCTATCCGTATTACCCCATAAGGTATGCATCTACTCACCTTTTTTTACTAAATACCCCAATATCTGTTTACAAATTATTACAGGCCAATGAATGAATTACATAAATAGAAATAGAAAATCAAGAAGCTATTCTATAGGGAGCCTTCAATTAGGCCCAGATTTCCCAAAGCCTCCAATGGCCTCATATGCCTCAGTTCCATTGACAAATCAGAGTCTAGGTGCATCAAAGTTCCCTAAGGATCTCAAGGATCCCGGGCAGTTCTTACACCTAGATTTAGTAACCAAAGATTGAACAAGTGCAGTGTGGAAAGGCCAGCCTCAGTATGCCAGAGTTCATAGGGTTCTCAAAAGGATCCCAAGGTAGTACACATACTAGAGGGGGCATAACTTATTGACTAAGAGTAGAGTGAAAAGCGATGGACTCAAGTTGAAAGACTTCAGTAAGAAACTGTATTTAACGAAAGTCTTTTTGAAAGTAAATCAGTAAAGCAACAGAGATTATTTGAAAAAGAGATTGGAGTAGTTAACAAAGTCCAAACACCTTAGGATAGGTTCATACACAGCCAGGAGTCATAGCATCAAGGCAGGTTTGGTAGTCACAAACAGGGGTAAAGGGGCTTGGGAATACATAGGACACACATAGTTAAGCAAAGACCTAGGAATTAGTGGTCATGCCCAGAAGTAGCTAGCTAGACATAGTCACAGAATCAGACATAAAGAACAGACTTACATGCAAGGGGATAGGGATTTGGGAGATCCATGGTGGTAAACATATAACAAACAAGAGATGACTAGTGTAGACATGCAGAAACAAACAGAAGGGGAAACATGTTGATTTCAAGGGGAGGGGAAGACATGATATCATGCTAATAATGTAACCCTTAACTACAAGTTTCACAACAGAACCACAAATAGAAGCAAACCAAAAACAATAGGAACTGAAACAATAAGAGAATCATGTTGTTGTTGGAACTTTGAATTGAAACTAGGACATACCAGTGAAGAGGAGAGTAAGCAGAATGAAAGAACAAGAGAGCACATATGGTTAGCCTTGGCTTGCAGCCGGCTAACTTAGAATAGTAGCAAGTAGCACAAGAGAGAGAGCAGAGATTTATTTTAAGTATGAGAGATAGTTTTGAACCCAAGTGTTCGTGTGTTGTGCTAATGAAAGACTAGAGTATTTATAGTTTGAGAGCAGGTAGTAAATATGGTAAGAATCATAGTAGCATAGTAATTAAGGAACTCAGAATCAATCAGTCAGGAAATCAAGGTAAGTACTCCCTTAAGTTAAGGGAATTAATTCAAGCGGTAAGAACCAGTAGCATATAAGGCAAGAAAATCAGTATATGACTAATAAGGAAAGAATCAAAGTTCAGTAAGCATAGGGTAGCCAATTAGGACTAAGTTCAGAAAACTCCAATTAAGGAAATGATTCAGTAAGAATAAAGTACCACAACAAGTAAGGTAGTGGAATCAGTAAATTTAAACAGACGAGGTAGAAAGTTAGGGCTTCAAAGAAAATCTTTCAATCAAACCATAAAATAAGGAAATCAGAATCAATCAAGAGGGAGTTATGATCCTATACTCAACATATAAATAGAGAAGAACAAACAGACGTAGCAAACAGGCAAGGTCAGCAATATCAACAGAAGGAGGCTAGTTTTGAACAATCAAGATGAATACAATCACATAGAGGTGATATAAGTAGGCTAAGGACTCAGTAAAACCTATTCGAAGCACGGTAACCACAGAAACTTAGCAAGAATCGAGTAGTCATGCTAACACACAGAACCAAAACAAAGAAGTTCTTTAAAAAAATTAGGGCTTTTAACCTAGGCGAGTCGAAAAAGCAGCAAGAACAAAGAATCAGTCAAGATATGCAAGGATAGAAATCTCAAACATAAAGAATCAGTTTAAACAAAGTGTAGAAGAAGTTCCAAAAACCATAGCTTTAGAAGCAGACGAAAATGACTTGAAATCGATGATTTTTGTAAAAGAGATTCGAGAACAGTGTAAAACATCAATGGAAAAGACTCAAATCATTCAAAATTCGCATAGATATAAAAGATGTAAGCAAAAAATAGGGTTTCAGAAGAAATCCAAGTACAGATGAAAGAACTTGTCAAAACCTCAAGGATCGTAACAAGTACAGCAGGATTTCACTCGGAATCATACTGAAATAGCCAAGAACAGACCAGACGACAAACCCTAGATGCAAGTCGGTGTGACCCAGGGCCCTTGAAGGCCTCAGAGAAGATGAGCATGGCAAAGGAGGAACCATTAGAGGCTTGGGGTTGAAGGGTGGTCACCGGAGAAGGGAGACGATTGACAAAGGCTAGGGTTAGGTTGAAAGAAGAGAGGAGATGAGAGGATTTGAGGGCGGCGGAATCTCAGAAATGAGATAGGGTTAGGGGTTGTAGGAATTAAAAAGGTAAGAAGTGATACGAGCCGTTGATCTGGGAGAGCAACGGCCAGGATTTAATGGATTCCGGGTCGGGTAGATGTGTATAGCATTTGGGTCGGGCAATTGGGTAGGAAATTGGGCTGGGGTTGGGTCCGATTTAGGCTACAATTGAAAGCCAAATCTGGCTATAATTTAAATAGCCAATTTTCCCTATTTAATTTATAACAAATAATAAACAATTTCTGGAAAATAATTTTATGTAGCAAAATAATTTAAAATATATATTTATCATTTTAAAAATATTGGGACCAATTTTACGCATATAAAAAGTAATTATACATTAAATGGGCTAACATTACAATTATATACAATTTAGCTTAAAAATACCAAATGCAATTATAAAAATGCATAAAAAAATATATTAATCATATTTTGGCATAAGTATAAAAATTAAATGAATAAATCATCATAACAATAATTTGGGAAATAATTATTGGGATTTTATGAATAAAAAGGGGAGGAAATAAATCAATTTAAATCCTTAAAATTATGGAAAAAATTATAAAAACCTTGTCCATGCTTATATATGAATATATATGCTATTTCAAAGGTATTTACGCATATAAAAAATATATAGGGAAAAATTGGGTTTCAACACCTGTACAAATGTATTAGTATCAACCTGGTGAACACCAATTGATCTTCTTCTTTCAGCAATCTCAGAGGAAAACTGATTTGCATCTTCAGATAACTCATCTAGAATATTGACTATCTGCTCTGGAGTCTTTTTCATCAACAGACCTCCAGCTGCAATGCTCAATGTTCAGCGTGAGGCCGGTGTCATCCAAAAGTCATGGAGTTGCATCCAGAGTTTGATTCCGCTATGTTGATAGTTTTGCATTATCTCCTTAAACTTCTCCCATGATTCAAACACAGTTTCAGTCTCATTCTGGCAGAAGTTATGGATTTATCTTCTAAACTTGCCCGTCTTAGCTGAGGAGAAATATTTAGCAAGAAATGTTTTGGTCATCTCCACCCATGTTCTAATTGATTCCTGGAGCAAGCTTCGAAGCCAGTGCTTTGCATCATCCTTGAGTGAGGGGAATGCCCTTAAGTAAACTGCATCTTGTGACATACCATTATATTGGAAGGTGTTCATGATCTCCTCGAAGTCCATTAAATGGTTGCTTGGATCTTCGTTTTGCTTTCCTCTGAAGACACAACAATTCTGAAGGGTTTGACGCAACCGTTGCTTCAGTTCAAAATTATTGGCTACAACTGGAGGTGGTCTCACACTGCATAAACCTTGGTTGTAGACCAGTCTAGCATAATCGCCAAGTGGTCTCCCTTGGACGGGAGCTATGTTTCCGAGCTGGTCTGCACCCAAGAGCTGATTCTGAGCCATTCTTCGAGCCCTCTCTTCTTCATATGCAATTTTTGCTTCTCTAATAGCTGCTTCTTCAACATCCCTTACAGCTTTCTCTATGAGTTGGGCTACCTCCCTCACATCCAAATCTACATTATCATCATCTCCAGCCATATCTTCTTTGCTTGGGGATTTCCCAACCTTTTCTGTATTCTCGGGGAGATTTCTTTCCTTCGTCAGCTATCACAGTTGTTTCTGGTTCGTACGGTTTCACTTCTTTCCCAGAAGATCGAGTCATGCACCACTACAACCTGTAGCCTGCGCACAATCAAAGAACATCAATGTAAAAAGAGAAAAATAAAATAAAAAGAAAAATTCCTGAAGTAGCACTACAAACTATTTCAAAACACAATTGATTGCCAATCCCTGGCAACGGCGCCAAAATTTGACGAGCGCAATACATAAACTTAAATATGCTCGCTACTCGAATATAGTATAATATAATATCCTATCCATAGGGATTGGAGTTAAAAGGTATTATCATAGATTGTAGTTAGATTGCTATCCAAGATGATAAGCAATTGCGGGTTTTATAATTAAGATTAAATTAACTAAGAGTCTAAACTATTGACGAATGACAATCAACACAAGTAATAAGCAAAGAAGGTTATCAATTGGGAGAAGGTATGGTTGATAGGATAGGTGAAAGACAAATGTTTTGGGATTTAACTCTAGATAATTCACTTCTAATATTCAAGTGAGTCTCTTGGATTCACTTGGTTATTAGTTCAATTGCTTAGTAGAAACTCCTTTCTCGATTAAGTCTCAACCTTACAAGATGAACCAAATTAAGTTCGTGAAGATATGCAAGAATTCGTAGTGGATTGGTCTTGAGGAGAACCTCTCTCTCGATTATCCTCCGAACTAGGTTTAATCAATAATTCAACTAGCCTCTTCCTATTACTAAGATGAATTAATGACTTTAACCAACAAAATATAATGCAAAGATATCGCAAGTTATGCCTCTCTCGATTACATGAACTAGTGAATATAGATGCAATGATTAAAACATCCAACACGATTCAACACATAAAAACTAGAGTTAGTTATCCACAAACAAGTATCAATACACCAAATCCATCAAACCGTAAAGAGAACTACTCCATAGATATGGAGCAATTTATCACAAATATGTTTAAGTTAAAAGAAAAACATAAAAGATCCAAACTCTTTTCTTGAGTGAGGATTGAATGATGAAATCTTTGTGTTTTTGCTTCTCCACTTCCTCCTTATCTTCCTTAGGTCTAAGATGTGTCAAAAGTACTCAAAAAAATGTTTTTACCTGTATTTATACTAAGTAGGGTCGGGTCCAAACGAAACCACCTTCTCCTACGCGAAATAAGATTCTATCTCTTTAAAAAAAAAAGCACAGGCGCGCTGCATGGGGCGACGCGCCAGGCGGGGCATCAATAGGGAACTTCGCAGAGCATGCAAATTTAGGGCAACAACAAAATTGAATAGCTGCGGCTGTGGAAGTTTCTCAGAGTGCTCCATTTTGCTCGCTTTTTGACATCTAGGCTTGGTCTTGACCCCGGAACGCGATCTCGGCTTAATCCTTTAGGATTTTACTCAAACTTCAAAGCTCCAAATAGCTCGAATTAGCTCCATAACATCTACATCACTGGGAATCACTCCTAAAATGCATAAAACACATAATTAGTGCAACAAACTAGCGATTAAAGCTCAAACTCAATTAAAGTGCAGTAAATTAGAGTATAGTAAGCGACTAAAACATGGTATTATAGCCTACCATCAACCTCAGATCCAAACGAACATGTGGCATCCTAAACATATGTATAAAAGGCAACGACCTCGAAGATGACGAGATTTAGTCGGTGTTACTGAAGAAATTTGGGGAAACCTTGTCTAAAGGAGCAATGATACGGTACCATAACTTACCTCCAAATTCTATTGATTCGATTTCTATGCTTGCAGATGCCTTTATTAAAGCCCATGCCAGCACTATCAAAGTTGAGACAAGGAAATCGGATCTGTTAAGTCAAGCGAAGGGACAACGAGATGCTTACAGAATTCGTGTCGAGATTCCAGATGGAACGGATGGACCTGCCCCTGGTTGCAGAAAATTGGGCTGTTCAAGCATTCACTTAGGGACTTAACCCCCGAAGTTCGGTTGTGTCTCGATAATCGAAGAAACATTTGGTAGAGTACCCATCAGTTACTTAGGCCGATGTCCACAATAAGTACGACTCAAAGATCAGAGTCGAGGATGACCAAGTAGGGGCTCCCCCGAGGTGGTTTATCCCAATAGAGAAAATGACAAGTCTAAAAGAATAGTGGATCAGGAGTCGAGGCCAACCTAATAATTATACCAACCATACAACTCAGATAAAAGGGGAAAAGAACCTAACCACTATTCGACCACAAACGATAGAAGAAGTGACCAGGGTCTAAGCATCTGAGGTTTGGCAAATAAAAACAGTTTTGATAGACTCCTCGGAGTCAGAGACGCCCCGAGGCTATCGGAATATAACTTCAATGTGGATGTAACTAGTATAGTGTCAGCCGTCGGTCGCATCAAGGAAACCAAGTGGCCGAGGCCACTCCAGTCCATAAATTGATGTGCAAATATCATGGTACCACGGGCATAGAATCAAGGATTGTCGGCAGTTAAGGGAAGAAGTTGGTTATTTGTTCAACAATGGGTATCTTCGGGAATTAGTGAGCGGGCCAAAAACCATTTCAAAAATAGCGACGCCAACAAGCAAATCGAGCAGGAAGAACCTCAACATGTGATTAAGATGATTATCGAAGGAGTAGATGTTCCGCAAGGGCCAGTGATAAAAGGCACCAAAGTGTCTATCATAAAAGAAAAACGAACTTGGGACTATGATCCAGAGGGATCCATCCCATTCAGTGAAAAGGACGCTGAGGGCGTCATTCAACCCCACAATGATGCATTGGTAATATCTGTTCTCATTAATAAATCCCAAGTTAAGCGTGTGTTAATTGATAAAGGTAGCTTGGACAACATCATCCGATGAAGAGTCATGGAGCAACTGGGGCTGTTGAATCAGATCGTACCTGAAGTTTGAGTGTTAAACGTGTTTAATATGGCTTGCTAGACAACGAAGGGTGATATCACCCTACCAGTCAACACAATCGAAACCTCTCAACAAACAAAGTTTAATGTGATCGAGGGGGATATGAGGTACAATGCCCTATTTGGGATACCATGGGTTTATAGCATCAGGACGATACCATCAACCTTGCACTAAGCATTGGAATCTTCAACTCTGAGTGGGATCGAAATGGTATTCGGGTGTCACGACCCTAAACCCAGACCCGGTCGTGATGGCGCTTCTCGTGAAGACAAGGGCAGCCGACACATTTCCAATCCAGTTTTTAAGCAATTAAACAATAAGCATTACGTCTAAAACATGATATAAACTCAGAAGTAACTATGACAATACAAAACAATTCGCGGAATACAACCTAACTCAGCCCGATACCGGGGTGTCACTAGTCATGAGCATCTACTAAGGTCTAAATACCACTGACAAAGTCTGAAATGTACTAAGTACAAACTAATAGAACATAGAGGGAGAAAAGCTGTGCTGCGAACGCCGGTAGCTACCTTGCTAAACTCTGATGACTCTGCCTCTGATCAACCAATACCCGCTCCGGGCTCAGAAAATACCTGAATTTGCGCACAGGGTGCAGGGAGTAAAGTGAGTACTTCCAACTCAGTGAGTAATAATCATAAATAAAGACTGAGTGATAAGAAATCACGAAAAGTGCATCAACATGCTGTACATAAGTAGTACAAAACCAGTAAGAAAGCAATGAAGCTGTGAAAATCTCTTAAAGCATCTTAGCTCAGTTTAAAACTTCTTCAAAAATGGCTTCTCAACAGTTAAGCAATTGAATGCAAAGCAACTAGAACAGATAAGCATAAAGAATACGCCCCTCGGGTATAATTACGCAACTAAATAGGTAAATGACAGGTTAATAAGATGCTCGGGCACGATGTCAACAACTCCGCCCTCGAGCAAAATTTTAGATCAATACCAGCCCCTCGGGCAATCACATAGAATAATACGAGCCCCTCGGGCAATCACATAGAACCATACCAGCCCCTCGGGCTATTTCTCACATCACAATGGGTACCCGCGCTCACTAGGGTGTGCAGAATTCTCTAGGGCCCCTTACGGCCCAAGCGCAATATCAAGCCATCTCGTGGCATCATAAATAGGCTCTCGGCCTCATATCAATATCAAGCCATCTCGTGGCGTACAATCTCAGTCCCTCGGCCTCATTATCAAAATTAGTGTATCACCGCTGCGGCGTGCAGCCCGACCGAAAAGATATCCTCACAACACAGGCCCTCGGCCTTACTCAGTCAAAATCACATAAGCCTCTCGGCCAACAGTAAAACAGTGTTTCTCAGCTCAAAACATCATTTAAATATCATTTGAGTATTAAAACTGAGTGAACATGGCTGAGTTTTGAAAATAGTGGAAAATAACATGACTGAGTTCAAGTATGAAGTCAAAGCAGTGAGAAAATATCAACAAAAATCCCCGAAGGGTTCAAATAATTGGCGCAAAGCCCAAATATGGCATTCAACCCAAATAATAATGATAGCAAATAGATTTCAGTCAAATACGCGGTAAAACCATCAACCGGGACGGACCGAGTCACAATCCCCAATAGTGTACGACCCAACACTCGTCAACAACATGTGTCTCACCTCAACATAGCACTACGATGTGCAAATCCGGGGTTTCAAACCCTCAGAACATCATTTACAATCATTACTCACCTCAAACCGGCTAAATCCCTAGCTCGCGACGCCTTTGCCCCTCGAATCGTCCTCCACGCGTGTCGAATCTATCCAAAATCAAAACGAGGACGTCAAGATATGCCAAGGGAACAAAGCCCAAGCGAAAACAATCAATAAAGGGCACAAATCCCGAAATTACCAAAAACCGACCCCCGGGCCCATGTTGACGCCTCTCGTAAAGACAAGGCCAGCCGACACATTTCCATCCAGTTTTTAAGCAATTAAACAATAAGCATTACGTCTAAAACATGAAATAAACTTAGAAGTAACAATGACAATACAAAACAATTCGCGGAATATAACCCAACTCAGCCCGATACCGGGGTGTCACTATTCATGAGCATCTACTAAGGTCTAAATTCCACTCACAAGGTCTAAAATGTACTAAGTACAGACTAATAGAACATAGAGGGAGAAAAGTAGTGCTGCGAACGTCGGCAGCTACCTTGCTAAACTCTGTTGACTCTGCCTCCGATCAACCAATACCCGCTACCGGGTTCAGAAGATACCTGAATCTGCACACAGGGTGCAGGGAGTAAAGTGAGTACTTCCAACTCAGTGAGTAATAATCATAAATAAAGACTGAGTGATAAGAAATCACGAAAAGTGCATCAACATGCTGTACAGAAGTAGTACAAAACCAGTAAGAAAGCAATGAAGCTGTGAAAATCTCTTAAAGCATCTTAGCTCAGTTTAAAAATTCTTCAAAAATGGCTTCTCAAGAGTTAAGCAATTGAACGCAAAGCAACTAGAACACATAAGCATAAAGAATACGCCCCTCGGGCTTAATTACGCATGTAAACAGGTAAATGACAGGTAAATAAGACAGATAAACACATAAAGGTTCGCCCCTCGGGCACGATGTCAATAACTCCGCCCTCGAGCAAAATCTCAGATCAATACCAACCCCTCGGGCAATCACATAGAACAATACCAGCCCCTCGGGCAATCACATAGAACCATACCAGCCCCTCGGGCTATATCTCACATCACAATGGGTACCCGCGCTCACTGGGGGTGTGCAGACTCCTCTAGGGGCCCCTTACGGCCCAAGCACAATATCAAGCCATCTCGTGGCATCATAAACAGGCTCTCGGCCTCATATCAATATCAAGCCATCTCGTGGCGTATAATCTCAGGCCCTCGGCCTCATAATCAAAATCAGTGTATCACCGCTGCGGCTTGCAGCCCGACCCAAAAGGTATCCTCACAACACAGGCCCTCGGCCTTACTCTGTCAAAATCACATAAGCCTCTCGGGCAATAGTAAACAGTGTTTCTCAGCCCAAAACATCATTTAAATATCATTTGAGTATTAAAACTGAATGAACATGGCTGATTTTTGAAAACAGTGGAAAATAACATGACTAAGTTCAAGTATGAAGTCAAAACAGTGAGAAAATATCAACAAAAATCCCCGAAGGGTTCAAATAATTGGCACGAAACCCAAATATGGCATTCAGCCCAAATAATAATGATAGCAAATAGATTTCAGTCAAATACGTGGTGAAATCATCAACCGGGACGGACCGAGTCATAATCCCCAATAGTGTACGACCCCACGCTCGTCAACAACGTGTGTCTCAACTCAACATAGCACTACGATGTGCAAATTCCGGGTTCAAACCTTCAGAACATCATTTACAATCATTACTCACCTCGAACTGGCTAAATCCCTAGCTCGCGATGCCTTTACCCCTCGAATCGGCCTTCACGCGCGTCGAATCTATCCAAAATTAGAACGATGACGTCAAGATATTCCAAGGGAACAAAGCCCAAGCGAAAACAATCAATAAAGGGCACAAATCTCTAAATTACCAAAACCCGACCCCCGGGCCCACGTTGATGCCTCTCGTGAAGACAAGGCCAGCCGACACATTTCCAATCCAGTTTTTAAGCAATTAAACAATAAGCATTACCTCTAAAACATGATATAAACTCAGAAGTAACAATGACAATACAAAATAATTCGTGGAATACAACCTAACTCAGCCCGATTCTTGGGTGTCACTAGTCATGAGCATCTACTAAGGTCTAAATACCACTGACAAAGTCTAAAATGTACTAAGTACAGACTAATAGAACATAGAGGGAGAAAAGCAGTGCTACGAACGCCGACAGCTACCTTGCTAAACTCCGATGACTCTGCCTCCGATCAACCAATACCCGCTACCGGGTTCAGAAAATACCTGAATCTACACACAGGGTGCAGGGAGTAAAGTGAGTACTTCCAACTCAGTGGGTAATAATAATAAATAAAGACTGAGTGATAAGAAATCACGAAAAGTGCATCAACATGCTGTACATAAGTAGTACAAAACTAGTAAGAAAGCAATGAAGCTGTGAAAATCTCTTAAAGCATCTTAGCTCAGTTTAAAACTTCTTCAAAAATGGCTTCTCAACAGTTAAGCAATTGAATGCAAAGCAACTAGAACAGATAAGCATAAAGAATACGCCTCTCGGGCACAATTACACAACTAAACAGCTAAATGACAGGTAAATAAGACAGATAAACACATAAAGGTTCGCCCCTCGGGCACGATGTCAACAACTCCGCCCCTCGAGCAATATCTCAGATCAATACCAGCCCCTCGGGCAATCACATAGAACAATACCAGCCCCTCGGGCTATGTCTCACATCACAATGGGTACCCGCGCTCACTGGGGGTGTGCAGACTCCTGGACGGGCCCCTTACGACCCAAGCGCAATATCAAGCCATCTCGTGGCATCATAAACAGGCTCTCAACCTCATATCAATATCAAGCCATCTCGTGGCGTACAATCTCAGGCACTCGGCCTCATTATCAAAATCAGTGTATCACCGCTGCGGCGTGCAGCCCGACCCAAAAGATATCCTCGCAACACAGGCCCTCGGCCTTACTCTGTCAAAATCACATAAGCCTGTCGGGCAACAGTAAAACAGTGTTTCTCAGCCCAAAACATCATTTAAATATCATTTGAGTATTAAAACTGAGTGAACATGGCTTAGTTTTGAAAATAATTGAAAATAACATGACTGAGTTCAACTATGAGTCAAAACAGTGAGAAAATATCAACAAAAATCCCCGAAGGGTTCAAATAATTGGCATGAAGCCCAAATATGGCATTCAGCCCAAATAATAATGATAGCAAATAGATTTCAGTCAAATACGGGATAAAATCATCAACCGGGATGGACCGAGTCACAATCCCTAATAGTGTACGACCTCACGCTCGTCAACAACGTGTGTCTCACCTCAACATAGCACTACGATGTGTAAATCCGGGGTTTCAAACCCTCAGAACATCATTTACAATCATTACTCACCTCGAACCGGCTAAATCCCTAGCTCGCGACGCCTCTGCCCCTCGAATCGGCCTCCACGCGTGTCGAATCTATGCAAAATCAGAACGAGGACGTCAAGATATGCCAAGGGAATAAAGCCCAAGTGAAAACAATCAATAAAGGGCACAAATCCCAAAATTTCCAAAACCCGACCACCGGGCCCATGTCTCGAAATTCAGAAATTTTTACACCAACGGATTCCTTATCTCCCCACGAGTTCATACACATCAAAAGTTCTCAAATCCGACCCCAAATGGTCCTTCAAATCCCCAATCAAAAGTCTAAATTTCCAAGCCCTAGTTCTTCAATTTTTAGCTTAAGTTCCATGATTTTCTATATGGAATTCTCATAATAATCGAGTTTTGGGTCCAAGAATCTTACCTCAACGTGATTCCCCTTGAATCCCTCTTCAAATCCCTTCAAAAATCTCTAAAAATGACCAGCTATGGAGGAAAAAAGCCTCAAAACCGCGGACTAGACGAGTTAAAAACATTCTGCCCAGGCCTTAATTTCCTTCTTCGCGAAAGCGGTCAAACCCTCACATTCGCGAAGCACAATTTTGCTTTGACCAATTTTCCTTCTACGCGATCGGGACCAAGCCCCCGCGAACACGATGCTTTACCCCGGCGAAACTTTGCGAACGCGCTCCGTCCCTCGTGAACTCGAGTAGCAACCTTGACCTCAGACCAGCTGACCCAAAAGACCCTATGCGAACACGATTGCCATCTCGCGAACGCAATTCACCAATTCCTTAGCCCTTCGCGAACGCGAAGCTCCACTCGCAAACGCGAAGGGTAAAATCCCTGCAACAGCTGAACAGATTTTCTACAATTTTCTTAACTCCAAAATGATCCGATTGATCACCCGAAACCACCCCGAGGCCCCCGGAACCTCAACCAAAAGCACAAACATAACCTAATACCTTATTCAAACTTGCTCCAATCATCAGAACACTTCAAACAACATCAAATCAACCAAAACACCTCAGATTCAAGCCTAAGTTTCTAAAAACTTCCGAATTCCACTTTTGATCAAAAATCCAACCAAACCACGTCCGAATGACCTGAAATTTTGCACACACATTCCAAATGGCACAAAGGAACTACTGCAACTTCCGGAATTCCATTCCGACCTCTATATCAAAATCTCGCCTATCAACCAGAAAACGCTGAAATCTATATTTTGCCAATTCAAGCCTAAACCTTCCACGGACTTCCAAACTGCATTCCATCACGCTCCTAAGTCCCAAATCACCTAACGGAGCTAACCAAATCATAAAAATTCCGGTCCGAGATCATATACAAACAAGTCAAATCTTGGTCAAACCTTTCAAATTTCAAGTTCCAAAATGAGAACTATTCTTCCAAATTCATTCCAATTACCCTGAAAACCAAAACCAACAATTTACATAAGTCTTAATACATCATACGGGGCAGGTCATGCCCGAGAGTTGACGAGCCAGGTGCAAAAGCTCAAAATGACCGGTCGGGTCGTTACAATCTCCCCCACTTAAACATACGTTCATCCGTGAACGTGCCCAGAGTTGTTCCAAGAGCCAACCAATCGCTGAATAGCCTTACCATGCATATATCCAGGGGTGATCCCACGTCACCCTATCTCATATAGGTCGGATAACACATAGAAACTAAAATTTCACAATCCAATCTAGCCCATAAACCATAGAACCACATTTCCATTTCTAAAATCTTCAACGCGATCAGAATCTCACATCTTTACTCTGCACAAGCCCGAACAAGCTGTGACAAACCATATCTGTAACCTCGGGTGCAATTACAGATATACCACATAACTCAAACGCTTGCAGTGATAACTTTTAATCACAGTGGCTACACATAACAATCGAATACCGGTAGAAAACCTCTTATCAATTAAAGTCTCATTCCAACACTTTCATATGCTTCCAATGATAAATAAAACACACAATAAACTATAACCATTCCTCAACTCCACCATTAATGAAGCCACTTCTCCGTTGGCAAAGACCATTGCAAATTTCCGAGCCGAACCTCGATATTATCCTTCCAACATGCTGAAATCGAATCCGTTGTATTCATTATCCCAACGATCTTATCTAATCCAACACAACTACTCTGGTGACATGACACCTCAATACAGACTAAAGTCACAACTTGCGCAATACGCGCACCAATAAGCAACAGCCCGAACATACTCATAGCATGAAAATGACTCAATTGAAAGAGCAGTACTTCAAGCTCCCCATGCTCGAAATAGACAACCACGCGCGATTTGACATCTGGAACCAGAGCAAATCATCATACCCCCGGTGAAGCAAATAACATACACCACAGAAACCCGAAAGGACATAACCGATACGCCATTCACCGAGCAACACCCAATTACTCTTCCCGCTCGACTTCCACCATGAAACCCCATAGAACCACACCCTATGTGCCTATAACCAACAAATCATATCACCTCACAACACCAAAAGGTAACTCATAGATCTCCCCAGATTACTGATAAGCTCAATAACAATCGAATCAACACATCCCTCAACATTACAACTCGGAGCCAACCAAGCCGACTCAAGTTAGAACACACATCCACATTGGCCTGCCAACGGACCCCTTATCAAGGAGTTCCTGAAGCTGCTCCTTCAACTCCTTTAACTTCGCCGGTGCCATATGATACGATGCCGGCACCAAATCAATACCGAAATCAACAATCTTGCCCGACGACATGCCCAGCCATAAGAACACATCTGAAAAGTCCCTCACCACCGGAACTGAATCAATATGAGGAGCCTCTGCACTGACATCCTTCACGAGAACCCAAATAATGAAGACAATCCTTTCCAGCCCTCCGCTGGGTCTTCGAAATATGAAACTAATCTACCAAGAACATAATCCGTCGAACCTCGCCACTCAGTCCGTGGCATTCCCGGCATAGCCAACAGCGTCGCCTTAGCGCAATGGTCCAGAATAACACAACACAGAGACAACCAGTCTGCACCCAATATCACATTCAAAATCTGACCTACCAAGCAAGAAACGATCCACTCGAGTCTCCAAACCCCGATAGGCGTTAAACAGCGCCGATACACGCGACCCACAACCACCACATAGCCTGAACATGAGAACTCCCAAACTCCAACTCCATATAGCACACGAATCACCATACCTGATCCTAGTTCTGCTGTCCGGATACATACCACACCTCTAATACCCAATCATTCCACGAGAGATACTCTAACATTCTCTTGTGCCTCCAAGCAAACTCGGATATTAGCAGTCGATCTAGCAAGAAAGTGTCGCAACACTACCGAAGTACCATCAACTTAATCATATTGCCTTTCTCTGAAACATATACCCTCGTCAAATTACCTCCAACTGGCAATACCATTTCCTAAATCATCTGAAGATCATTCCCCTAATCATCTGAAGCTCATTTCTCTAATTATCTGAAACTGCCCGTGTTGCCTAAGGATTTTATGACCTTCCGTTCGGAACTGAACCATAACCTTACACACGCAGATCTCAATCCTTCACACATACCACACATACCAATCTATCCTAAAATAGCATGAGGATTTCATATCCCTTCCGAGCCGCAAGCAACTATATACTCAACCAACCAAGAACTTTCCATTGATCCCATTCAGAAGAAAATCACTACACGTCCCCTGCTCCTCATGCCACGGTACAGACAACAAGGACTCTCCGACCCCCCTTTGCACAAACAAGCCTGTCAGGACTGAATCCTCCTAACTCAACCAACCTACGCAGGCCAGTAAAACCCAAGAGCATTGCCGCAAAATACCTGTAGAAACTCCTTACCTCGTAAACACCCAAAGAACTAATCATATCCTTACCACACCGATCAGGCCTACTACCAAGCTATCCCATCTATCCGAGCTCCCTTCTGATTTACCTTCACTTGATACTCCTTCTTGCTATAACATCACAATTCCTCAACCCAAACTTACCACACGAGACCAAAGCATAAAAGCACACAGTCTAAGGCTCGCAACCCGCTGAATACTCTTTTAAATGTTCCCAAAAGCACCACATTCAAAATACCTACCCTGAAAGACTTCCTGCAAATCCAAGGCCATTACCTTTACCTTCTTGATAGTGTTATGCAGAACCCCATAATGATATAGAAATACTACTAGTCTTGACACCTTCCAGTGCAACCTCAGTTTCTAGCCGAAAATACAACTCGAAAGTTTCCACTTATTACATGAAAAATCTTGAACGTATTAGAACCATTCTCTAGAGTCAACCACTCTACTAAAACTACAATTAGCCCGATCAAATGAACCGAACAACTCGTGCCTCATTAGCACTCCGACACCGCACAGTATAACCTCATCCCAATGCAACCAACCAACTTCCTGCTCTATGCACCGAGCATTCCTTACCAACAACAACTCAAGATATTCCGTGAATTCTCACACGCCTATGAATCATACTATAACCTTTACCAAAATTTTCCTTCACTCGAGCCATCCTCGGTCTCAATCTCCGTAGGCCATAACTGATTCACCAGCATGCCTCCAACTGGAACCAATGTAGCACATAACCGTGCAATCAACAACTCAATAGTGGACTCCCCCACTTGGTTCGAAGCCATAGATCAAAACACACACAATAACTCATAATGCATATACTCTATTGCTGCCATAATACCATAGTGAGGTTAAACTCAATCCTTCATCAGCTCGTGAAACACAGACCATCTAGTACTTAAAATCTTCTGCAAATCTCGCATTCACTCTCGCAACAGTTAAATCCACTCTCTTAAGCGACCCCAAATTTAAATTTCAACACATATATTTCACTTGAAAATGGGATCTTCTAACAGACAACGTAAGGATCACACAACTTCCGAACACTCCGCAGGAGATAACCCACCTGTTTTGCCTCAAACTAACATTTCTGTATACCTTCCACCGTCGTAACCATTACGCAGTCACTTAGTCTTCCTGAGTCTGAACTCATACCGCGACATGAAATTTACTCCACTCCTAACTAGGAAACATGAAAAAATTCATCACACACCCATAACTCGGGGCTATATCTCGAATCAAAATGGAAATCAGGCACCTAATAGTTCTTCTATCCTCCAGCAGACCCTTCTCATTGCTTCCAAATCATACGAATACATTTCGCTGTCACATCACCCTCATCACGTACTAACCAGTCATTACTTCCCTTAATGGGGCACAACAGCACATATAGATCCAGAAACACGTGCTCACACAATCAGCACCTCGGTGCTCAAGCTATAGACAAAAATCCAGCCTCGAGTCCTCTAGACTGGCCCAACATCAGCACATAGAGATCACATCTCGCCCCTCAATCAGGGAATCACAAGCCACCGATGCACATCTGATACTGAGGGCTCGTTCGCGCATACGAATGCGTGGGAAGAGTTCAAAGAGTTATATTTCAAGTTGAATTAAGGACGCAAGATAAGAATTTCAAGGATGTGAAGTTTCCCTAAAGGTTCTGCAGCCTCTCGAGGATAAATACAGACGTCTCCGTACCGATCCGCGAGACTCTACTAAAGCTGCTCATGACTCGTGAGACCTATGTAACCTAGGCTCTGATACCAACTTGTCACGACCCTAAACCCAGACCCGGTCGTGATGGCGCCTCTCGTGAAGACAGGGCCAGCCGACACATTTCCAATCCAGTTTTTAAGCAATTAAACAATAAGCATTATGTCTAAAACATGATATAAACTCAGAAGTAACAATGACAATACAAAACAATTCGCAGAATACAACCCAACTCAGCCCGATACCGGGGTGTCACTAGTCATGAGCATCTACTAAGGTCTAAATACCACTGACAAAGTCTGAAATGTACTAAGTACAGACTAATAGAACATAGAGGGAGAAAAGCAGTGCTGCGAACGCCGGCAGCTACCTTGCTAAACTCTAATGACTCTGCCTCCGATCAACCAATACCCGCTACCGGGTTCAGAAAATACCTGAATCTGCACACAGGGTGCAGGGAGTAAAGTGAATACTTTCAACTCAGTGAGTAATAATCATAAATAAAGACTGAGTGATAAGAAATCACGAAAAGTGGATCAACATGATGTACAGAAGTAGTACAAAACCAGTAAGAAAGCAATGAAGCTGTGAAAATCTCTTAAAGCATCTTAGCTCAGTTTAAAACTTCTTCAAAAATGGGGTGATTTTTAAAAATAGCCAGATTTACAACTGGTCGTTCAAAAATAGCCCAATTTCAAAAGTAATCGAAATTTAGCCACTTTTTATGTAAAGATAAATCTGAGCGAAAACACTGTTCAAAACCCGAAAAATACTCCAGTATATTATGCTGGAGTTCCACCATAAATATACTTGAACTCCAGCATATTATACTGGAGTTCCAGGATAGTATGCTGGAACTCCAGCATAATATGATGGAGTTCCAGCATAAATACACTAGAACTCCAGCATAATATACTGGAGTTCCAGCAAGTATAATGGTCCAGTATAACATACTGGAGTTTGGAGCACTAGTGCCCCAGTATCCAGTATATTATACTGGAGCCAGCAAAGTATACCAGTCCGGCATAATATACTAGAGTTCATACACAAATTCACCGAACTCCAGTATATTATGCTGGATCGGTCTCTATTGCAGCAAAATGGTGGCTATTTTTCATTGACTTGGTAAACGCTGGCTATTTTTGATTGACCAGTCCGAAAATTGACTATGCCGTGAAATTTACTCTCAAAAATGGCTTCTCAATAGTTAAGCAATTGAATGCAAAGCAACTAGAACAGATAAGCATAAAGAATACGCCCCCCGGGCACAATTACACAACTAAACAGGTAAATGACAGGTAAATAAGACAGATAAACACATAAAGGTTTGCCCCTCGGTCACAATGTCAACAACTCCGCCCCTCGGGCAAAATCTCAGATCAATACCAGCCCCTCGAGCAATCACATAGAACAATACCAGCCCCTCGGGCAATCACATAGAACCATACCAGCCCCTCGGGCTATATCTCACATCACAATGGGTACCTGCGCTCACTGGGGGTGTGCAGACTCCTGGAGGGGCCCCTTACGGCCCAAGAGCAATATCAAGACATCTCGTGGCATCATAAACAAGCTCTCGGCCTCATATCAATATCCAGCCACCTCGTGGCGTACAATCTCAAGTCCTCGGCCTCATAATCAAAATCAGTGTATCACCGCTACGACGTGCAGCCCGACCCAAAAGATATCCTCACAACACAGGCCCTCGGCCTTACTCAGTCAAAATCACATAAGCCTCTCGGGCAACAGTAAAACAGTGTTTTGTAGCCCAAAACATCATTTAAATATTATTTGAGTATTAAAACTGAGTGAACATGGCTGAGTTTCGAAAACAGTGGAAAATAACATGACTGAGTTCAAGTATGAAGTCAAAACAGTGAGAAAATATCAATAAAAATCCCCGAAGGGTTCAAATAATTGGCATTCAGCCCAAATATGGTATTCAGCCCAAATAATAACGATAGCAAATAAATTTCAGTCAAATACGCGGTAAAATCATCAACTGGGACGGACCGAGTCAGCTCCCCAATAGTGTACGACCCCACGCTCGTCAACAACGTGTGTCTCACCTCAAAATAGCACTACGATGTGCAAATCCGGGGTTTCAAACCCTCACAACATCATTTACAATCATTACTCACCTCGAACCGGCTAAATCCCTAGCTCGCGACGCCTTTACCCCTCGAATCAGCCTCGACGCGCGTCGAATCTATCCAAAATCAGAACGAGGATGTCAAGATATGCCAAGGGAACAAAGCCCAAGCGAAAACAATCAATAAAGGGAACAAATCCCAAAATTACCAAAACCCGACCCCCGGACCCAAGTCTTGAAATTCAGAAATTTTTACACCAACGGATTCCTTATCTCCCCACGAGTTCATACATATGAAAAGTTCTCAAATCTGACCCCAAATGGTCCTTCAAATCCCCAATCAAAAGTCTAAATTTCCAAGCCCTAGTTCTTCAATTTTTAGCTTAAGTTCCATGATTTTCTATGTGGAATTCTCATAATAATCGAGTTTTGGGTCCAAGAATCTTACCTTAACGTGATTTCCCTTGAATCCCTCTTCAAATCCCTTCAAAAATCTCTAAAAATGACCAGCTATGGAGGAAATAAGCCACAAAATCGCGGACAAGACGAGTTAAAAACATTCTGCCAAGGCCTTCATTTCCTTCTTCGCGAACGCGGTCAAACCCTCACGTTCGCGAAGCACAATTTTTCTTTGACCAATTTTCCTTTTACACGATCGCGACCAAGACCCCGCGAACGCGATGCTTTACCCAGGCGAACCTTCGCGAACGCACTCCGTCCCTCGCGATCGCGATGAGCAACCTTGACCTCAGACCAGCTGACCCAAAAGACCCTATGCAAACGCGATTGCCATCTCGCGAACGCGATTCACCAATTCCTTAGCCCTTCGCGAACGCGAAGCTCCACTCACAAACGCGAAGGATAAAATCCCTGCAATAGCTGAACATATTTTCTGCAATTTTCTTAACTCTAAAATGATCCGATTGACCACCTGAAACCACCCCGAGGCCCCCAGCACCTCAACCAAAAGCACAAACCTAACCTAATACCTTATTCAAACTTGTTCCAATCATCAGAATACTTCAAACAACATCAAATCAACCAAAACACCTCGGATTCAAGCCTAAGTTTCTAAAAACTTCCGAATTCCGCTTTTGATCAAAAACCCAACCAAACCACGTCCGAATGACCTGAAATTTTGCACACACATTCCAAATGGTACACGGAACTGCTGCAACTTCTGGAATACGGGTGTACTGTGGGTCGGGCCCAGTCCGGGACCGCTGGGACCGCGAACCCACGGGCCAAATGGGCCTAACGGGCTGGTCCAAACGGTCCGGTCCCAACCGGTCCTAAAATCCCACTGTGGGTCGGCCCTCTATGGTGTGACCACGAGCCCGGGACCGTTTAGCTCGGGACCGGATGGCGGGCCTGGGCCGGTTCAAACGGGCCTAACGACTATTTTTCAAAAAAATATTTTTTTAAAAAAAAAAAAAGCGAATGGTTAGAAGTTTAAAAACTAGCCGTTTGCCTGCCAATTTAGCCGTTTGGCTTTTTTTTAAAAAGCCATTGGCCTCCAAACTTTTTACAATCACACTCTTTCCCTTTTCTCAACTATAAATACCCCCTCATTCTTTCATTTTTACTCGCAAAATCATCAATCTCTTTCTAATTTTCTTCTATAATTGCTTACTTTATTATTGCAATTTGTGAAAAAGTGTGAAGTTGGTGAATTGAAGTATTCAAGTCTTCAACCATATACAATTTTCAAGAAGTTGTTCGTCAATTCGGTAAACTCGTTCCAACTCTTAAGTTTTAATATTATAGTTTTGTTTGTTTTAGTTTGTATAATTATAATTTATATGGCCTTTTCTTTGAAAAAAATGTTTGGTGGTAAGGGAAAATCTAAAATTGGTGAATCTAGTCGCCAAGCTACTACCCCTCCCCCGGCTCCCCGACCCAGACCTGTTACCCGTCCTCCTCCACCTATTATTCTTGATAGTGATAACCCTTATTTTCAATTTAGCGATAGTCAATTTCGCCATGATGTTGCACCATGTCAACAATTAAATGCTGAATATATGAATGCTCTTTATCCTAATGAAACTATTGATGAAAATGACGAGGAAAATGAAGATTTAGATGAAACGCAACCGGATTTAGATGATACACCTACTAGTCCTGTTATTAACCCAACTGATAATAATCCAAATCATGCCCCGCCTGACCCTCCTGTAGTAACCCCTACTTTTAATAGACAACGTTCTAAACGCCCCGAAACATCACTTGTTTGGAACTTTTTTACTCAACTAAGAGAACAAAATAAGGCTAAGTGTAAAACTTGTGGGGGTTTGTTGGCTCATAAATATGCTGTTATGTGCTTACCCTATAGTTTTCATTCTAACCCTCACTTTGTGCATTATATTAGAAAAGCTTTTAATCCTACTTATAAAGGATGGCCTCGCGCAACCGTAAAGAGCGATACTTATAAATATAAACATGAATATGAACAATATTTGCGGTATTTATTTACTCATATAGATTGTTGGATTGCTATTACTACTGATATTGGTAGAAGTGGTAATGACTGTGATTATCTTACTGTAACCACTCATTGGATTGATGAAGAATGAAAAATGCAAAAACGCATTATTGCTTATAGAATAATTAATTCACGTCACACAGGTAAGTTTATTGCTAACACAGTTGCAGATATTTGTAGATATTTTTTGCATTAGAGATAAAATAATATCAATTTCTATGGATAACGCTTCCAGTAATACTAATGCTATAGGCTTGCTTACAACTATACTAAATCCTACATTTAGTAATTATTTCCATGTTAGATGTACTTGTCATATTTACCATTTAATCGTCGGTGAAGTTATGAAAATTTTAAATTTAGAAATTGAAAAGGTTAAAATGGCTCTTAATTGGCTTTTTTATTCAAACCGTAGAAGTAGACTTAGAGAATATTTTAAAAAATGTGATGAATTTGGCCTTAGAGAAAGAAAGGTTCCTAAAGCTTGTCCGACTAGATGGAATTATATGTACGAAAGTTTAGTTGTTGCATATGAATATAGAAACCCAATAAATGCAACGTTTAATGCTCGTGTTGGTGGTGAGGATGATGATGAAATCCTTACAAATCAAGATTGGAATAATGTTAAAATTCTTATAGATTTTTTAGAACAATTTCATCAAGCTACAAATGAATTGTTTGGGCAATATTATCCTACTATTTCAAACTGTTTAGTTTATATTGCAGCACTATGTGATTTGTTTGTTGAATTTTTAGAGGGTGGGGTAATTTATCAATTTTCTATAAATGCAATGAAAGAAAAATTTTAAAAATATTTTTTCCCTATCCCCTCTATTTATGGTGTTGCTGCCATGTTAAATCCTACTATGAAATTAGGAGGTCCTCACTTTTGGTATTCAAATTTTTATAAGGCTTTAGATCTTTCAGATGATGAATTTGCTACACTTGCAGATGCAAAAGCCTCAATTAAAATAAATGCTCAAACAATTTATAATGCTTATCAACTTGCCTTAGATCATGCTAGACCAAATGTTCCAACTCCTACTTCGTCTAGTTCGCAATCATATAAAAGAACTGCGGGCCTAAAAGCACTTAGTTCTTGGACGGCGTTCAGGGGTTCTCAAGGTGATAATATTGATGATACTTCACATCTAAATGAGCTTCAAGTTTATTTGTCGCAGGGCCTTGAAAAAGAGAATCCGACGGCACCTTTGATCTTTTGAAATGGTGGAAGGACAAAGAAAAACGCTATCCGGTTCTTTCAAGGATGGCTCGGGATATTTTATGTGTTCAAGCTTCAACAGTGGAATCAGAGAGCGTTTTCAGTCAAGCGAGACTTCAAATAGGTGATCATAGAGCGTCTATGAGGGAGAGCTTGGAAAAATCAGTACTCTTCAGAGATTGGATCCGTTCGGAAAGAAGAAATTTTGGACTTGCTGAATCACAACCGGAGATAGACGAAGCTTATGAAGAAATGCTAGCGGAACTTGCGGAGGATGCTGCTTCGCCCGGAAGCGGTGATGAACAAGCTTCTTTTCCGCCACCACCAACGAAAATTCCTCCGAACCTTGAAGGATTTATGAAATTTGTTAGAGATAATATGTAGACTAATATGTAACTTGTATTTTGGCACATCTTTATTAGTTTTTTTTCCTTTTAATGGTGGTATTAGAAACTTGTTGTGCTCATTCCACTGAGGGAGGAAGACTAAGAAAGATATTGCCATTTTTGTTAATGTTATAATAATAAAAATTATAAGGCATTCCCTTGAATATCTCTTTGCAATTTCTTTTTTGTGTTTAAATTTGACTCTATAGAAGATTTAAGTTACAATTCTATAATATATTTACAAGAAATTATATAAGGCTATATATAGCCTATATATATATATATATATATATATATATATATATATATATATATATATATATATATATATATATATATATATATATATATATATATATNTATATATATATATAATTTAAAAGAAAATGTCTTAGATAAAAAAATAGACCGGAACACTTAGGCCCGTTTAGGCCCGTGAGCCCGGCCCATTTAGCCCGGGACCATGTGGTCTTAGGCCCACAGTGGGCCGGTTCCACCCATTAGGCCCGTGAAGCCCAGGACCGTTTGGCCCAGGACCGCTTAAGCCCGGGACCGTAAAGACCGGCCCTTTTGGACCATTTAGGCCCGCCCCCGGCCCAAAAAGCAACCTTATTCAGTCCTTTCTTTATAACAGTAATTTCTTGTAAATTTTACACTAGGTTGAAGAAAGCAATTTTTATTTTTTTTAATTCGACTGAATAAATCCAAAAGTACAGGGAAATCAAAAGCAAAACTTTTTATATGTCTCAAAGAAGAGAAGGCTGGAAATGAACATTAAGAAGAATCAACGTCCAACATTTAAAAGTATTCCTTCCGTTCCACTTTTATTTGGTAGTACCATTTATTTATTTATCAGAAAAGGCCTAAAAATGCCACTCAACTTTCAGAAATTGTCTATTCATATCATCCGTTAAAAAAATGCTCATTTCATGCCACTACCGTTAAAGAAATGGCCTATCCATGCCATTATTGACTAACGACAATGGCATGGATGGGCCAAATAAAAATTGAGTCGTTAGTCAATAATGGCATGGATGGGCCATTTTTTTAACGGCAGTGGCATGGAAATAGCAANATAATAATTCCGATCCGAGATCATATACAAACAAGTCAAATCTTGGTCAAACCTTTCAAATTTCAAGCTTCAAACTGAGAACTGTTCTTCCAAATTCATTCCGATTACCCTGAAAACCAAAACCAATAATTTACATAAGTCTTAATACATCATACGGGGCAGGTCATGCTCGAGAATTGACGAGCCAGGTGCAAAAGCTCGAAACGACTTATCGGGTCGTTACATCGGGGAACAACTCGCTGCAAAGCAAACGTTCGTCATCAAAGAGGTGACCCTAACACCCGCGGTTACAACATCAAAAAATGAGGGACTAGCCTAGCAAAAAGGCATCAAATAGCAGTCACAGATCTCGGACTCGATCGAGCTAGGGAAACGGGAAGAGCATCTCACCAAGGAAGAAGATGATTTTAGGGTCCCAAGATATTTTGTAGCACCCGATGACGCCGATGCCACCAAGTCAACGATTGAGGATGACGCCGATGCCACCAAGTCAATGATTGAGGAACTGGAGAAAATCATATAGTTCGAGTATCTACTGGATAGAAAGGTATACCTGGGCACGGGGCTAACCCCCATGCTCAGGAAAAAACTCATTGATTTCCTTAAAGCTAATGCCAATTTTTTAGCCTGGTCCCACTTGGACATGAGAGGAATCCCACTAGAGATAACAACTCACAAATTCAGCTTGGATCCGAAATTCCACTCGGTCAAACAGAAGAGGAGGCCACAGTCCGAAATCAAGCACGCATTCATCAAAGACAAGGTATCTAAACTCTTAAAAATAAGTTCCATTCGGGTGGTCAAATACCCCGATTGGCTATCGAACGTAGTTGTTGTACCTAAAAAAGGAAACAATCTTAGGATGTGTGTAGATTATAAGTACTTGTATAAGGCATGCTCGAAGGACTTGTTTCCTTTGCCCAACATCGACCGAATGATCGATGCGACTGCTGGGCACGAGATGCTGAGCTTTATCGATGCCTATTACAGGTACAACTAGATACAGATGGACCCGAGCGACCAAGAGAAAACTTCTTTCATAACTAAGTTCGACACTTACTGTTATAACGTGATACCATTAGGGCTAAAAAATTTTGGCACCACATATCAACGCCGAGTTAATCGAATATACAAGGAACAAATAAGGAAATCAATGGAGGTTATATTGACGATATATTAGTTTAGTCGCTGTGAGCAGAGGACCATTTGAAATATTTGTAGGAAGCCTCGACATACTAAGGGAATACAACATAAAACTGAACACGGAGAAATGTGCCTTCGAAGTTGGCTCTGGCAAGTTCCTTGGTTTCATGGTATCTAACCGAGGAATATAGATCAACCCAGATAAAATAAAGGCCATAGAAGATATTACCATGGTTGATGACGTCAAGGCGGTGCAGAGGCTGACCAAGCGGATAGCTGCATTGGGCCGATTTATTTCTAGGTTATCGGATAAAAGCCACTGATTTTTGTCGTTAGTAAAGAAAAAGAACGACTTCTCTAGGACCCTAAAATGCCAAAAATCTTTAGAAGAACTCAAACAATACTTATCAAGTCCTCATTTGCTGCACACCCCGAAGGGGAACGAGAACATGTACCTTTACTTGACAGTCTCTAAGTTAGCGATAAGTGGTGTCTTGGTCTGGGAAGAAGAAGGTACGCAGTTTCCTATCTATTATGTTAGCAGAACCCTAGGTGATGCCGAAACGAGGTATCCAATCTAGAGAAGTTAGCGCTTTCCTTGTTAAGCGCATATAGGAAACTAAAACCACACTTTCAGTGTCACCCTATATGTGTCGTGACCTCGTATCCGCTAAGGAATGTCATGCATAAACGTGAGCTCTCAGGCTAGATAGAAAAATGGGCCGTAGAGGTTAGCGGGTAGGATATTGAATACAAACCTCGAATATCTATAAAGTCTCAGATTTTGACAGATTTGGTTGTCGATTTCACACCGGCCTTGATCCCCGAGATCGATAAAGTATTATTACTTGCCTGGGGGGGGGACTATCTAGGGGGTCTAGACACTATTCACGGGTGGTTCTTCTACCGCGAAAGGGTCCGGGTTGGGAATCATATTTAACCACCCACAGGTAATATAATAAGGCAATCTATTAGAATGGTGAAATTGTTTAACAATGAAGGCGAATATGAGGCTATGATTACAGGTCTAGAACTAGCTAATAGCCTAAGGGTTGAGGTGATCGAAGCCAAGTGTGATTCCCTCCTCGTTGTCAACCAAGTTAATGGAACATTCGAAGTCATAGAATACCGGGTGTGGTGATACTTGGATAAATTACGAGTGGCGTTACATCGATTCAGAGAATAGACGTTACAACATGTGCCCCGAGATCAGAATAACGAGGTTGATGCTTTTGCTAACTTAGGATCGTCAGTCGACTCCGTTGAATTTAACTCTGGAACGGTGTTGCAATTGATAGGACCAGTGATAGAGGAAGGTCATGCCGAGGAAAACTCAGCAATTTTAACTTGGGATTCGAGAAACAAATACATAGACTAGTTAGGGGCCAACTGCACCGAAGGTTAGCAAGGTTTTTGGGGCTCGGGGAGACCAATTACGTGATGAGAGAAGTCCACGAGGGTACTTATGGAACCATTCAGGAGCAGAATTGCTGGTTCGGAAATTGATCAGGGCCGGGTATAACTGGAACAAAATGGAAAAAGACGTGAAAGACTTTGTTAACAAATGCAATGAATGTCAAAGGCATGTCACGATGATCTACCAACCGGAGGAGCTGCTTCACCCGATCCTTTTCCCTTGGCCATTCATGAAATGGGGGATGGACATCGTAGGCCCTTTATCATGGGCACCCAGAAAAATGTTGTTCATCTTGCTCATGACAGATTACTTCTCCAAGTGGGTTGAAACTCAAGCGATTGAGGAAGTTAGAGAAAAAAAGGTTATTGACGTGTGACATCGGGAGACAATTCATCGGCAGCAAGGTCAATAAGTTCTTTGAAGATCACAAAATCAAAAAGATTTTATCGACCCCTTACCACCCGAGTGTGAATGGTCAAGCAGAGTCAACAAACAAAACTATACTGCAGAACCTGAAGAAAAAATTGACCAACTCAAAACAAAAGTGGAAAGAAATTTTTCCCGAGGGCTAGCATATCAAACAACTTCAAGGTCGATTACCAGTGAAACACCGATATCTTTAGTCTACGGTGTAGAGGCTTTGATTCTGGTGGAAGTAGGAGAACCGATCTTAAGGTTCTGATATGCTACAGATATGTTGAACGACGAGGCCATGGCCATAAGCCTAAATTTAGCAGACGAAAGGCCAGAAGCAACCCTAGTTCGGTTAGCAGCTCAAAAGCAATGTATGGGAAGATATTACAACATAAGGGCAAACCTTCGACACTTCCAAGTCAGGGACTTGGTATTGAGGAAAGTCACACTGCATACCAAGAACCCGAATGAGTGGAAACTAGGCCCGGACTGGGATGGACCATACAGAGTCACTGGTATAACTAGGAAAGGCTCATACCAGCTTGAGTCTGGGAATGGCGTACAACTGCCAAACAATTGAAACGTGGCACACTTAAAGTGGTACTACTTCTTAGGTATGAATACATAAATTCCTTTAAGGTTTATTTACGCTTTGATCTAACCCATGCAGGTACTCAATCGAAGCCAAGTCCAAGGATTAGGTCTGAAAGCATGTGTTGCACTCTTTTTCTCTTCGTCCAGTTTTTTTTCTGGGGTGGGTTTTATGGAAAGGTTTTTAATGAGGCAACAGTAAGCGTGCTACCCTATTTTTGAAGACCGGAGACTGCAGATCGACCATATTTGATCAATAGTATTCGAGCACTAAAAATTCAATATCGAGTACTAAGGGACTATCACACCCTGAGTAAAGAACCTAAGACCTAAGTACGGAAATTTAGAAGGCGATCTTATTTGACATTGAAAGCCAAGGCTTGAATATTAGGATTTATTTTAAGGGTCAAACGAATCGTGCCCGTATAGCTCATTCTCGCCATGGAGGATAGCTTTTGTATCTTCAATTACATACACTACATTTAAAGTAATAAAAATAAATCCGCCTTCTGTTTCATCGGTTAACATTCGCACAAGCAGTGTTATCGTTATGTCACTTAGAATGAATACTGGGTTCAAAACCTTCTAGGCCCAGGGGCCACCATTAAACGGGGGCATGAAAGCCCGAAGGTTGTAAGAGTCCACGAGACCATGCCAACCATCTAAAGACTCCCAAGCCTACGGATCACCCCGAATTGGGAATTGCTACCCGACAGAAAGATCGAGAAAATCGGGCTACTAAATCCCAAAGGCACCGAGCTTACAAGCGGGGCCCAAACACAAGAGGCCACGACATTCTTAATAACAAAGCCTTTAGATCTTCGATCACAACGTATAAATGGCTTGGAGACATCTGATTTCGTGCATAAAACTAAAGTCCTTACACATTTTAAATACATAAAAGATTACTTCCGACCCGATCAAGTCAATCGGTCTCGTAGTACGACCATGAAAAGGGTCAGCTTCGGCAAAGATTAGTTGTGTTCGGATAAATCATTTGAATATTTAACAAACATTTTGTTTTATTTTTTATTGAGTCCTTCGAAGTCAAAGCGACTCGAAGTTATTAATTAACACATGCCTTATCCGGGCTATGGAAGGTGAACAATTTAAGCAATGTCAAGTTTTATGCAAAGGCATCAATGGCATATTAAGTCGGAGATACAAGCTATATAACCAAAGTCTTAAACATAAGCAAATGCAGAAAAGTAAAAGGACACAATATGTTGCTGAAGGAAAATTTCATATATATTTACCAAAACGTATTTACAGAGGCACTATAAAACGGCCCTAAAGTACAAAGCGTACAACTACAAGAAAAAAACAAGAATAAGCTAAGGCATTTTTTGCCTACTCTTCATCAGAGCCCAAACTGCTATCTGAACCATCGGGCTGGTACCTCGCTTTAGCCTCGGCTTCAAGCCTCATAGCCTCTTCAATTTCAGCCTCTAAGTCAAACACCCCGGGCTTGGATCTCCTCGATAGTCTCTCTTCCAGACAGCTACTTCATATATTCAGCCTTCGTTATTATACGGGCTTCGACTACCTCTACATCATACTTGTACTGGGCCAGCATGTCCTAGGCTTCCGACGTTCGAAGCCACCTCCAATTTGGACTTCAGCATAGTATATTCTTGGTGGAGAGTGCCCCGTTCTGCAACGACTGAGGCAAGTTGTGCTTGGAACTCCTCATTCAGCCGAGACCATTTGTCGTCCTTTTATATTATCAATCAGAGCTGCACTTTGGTCGATGCTTGGTCCTCTTTGGTGGCATCCTGCTCCGAGGCTAGGAGATCCATTTTTCCCCTCAACTCATCAGCTGAAGCTTTGACCTCGTCTATTTCGGACCTAAGATGGTCGTTCAGGGTTATCTTCTCCTGGACCTGCGAGGTTGCGGTATTAGCATTTGCATTTAACCTCTCGTTATCGATCTCAAACACTCTTAGCTTTTCAACCAGAAGGGCATGATCTCGTTTCTCCTTTGAAACCTACCTTTGGGCTTTCTCCAGCTCGGCTTGGAGGACGGAGCGGTCAACCATGTCCCTATGGACTTCATCCTTTTGCTCAAGAGAGATTTGTACATCTCCTTTTGTCGTACTTGCTCCTTGAGCTCGAACTCGAGGTGACTCACCTCCATACTGGACCGGTGAAAGCTTTCATGGTGATGCGCCGAGGCCTGAGACAAAAAGAAAGAGAACTAGTTAAAATACTGTTAATGCAAAGAGAACTCTTTAAGATATAAAAAGAGGAAGATATACCCTATTTAGTGCCTGTTGAGCCTCGTTGATGAGACTCGGACCGTCTACTTCGTTCATCTTCACTTGTTCCTCTTCGGTTACCAAGGAATGGAGATAGCAGGCCACTCTGACTGGCCCGGATAACATGCTAGTATCTGTCGGTACTGTGAACATGATTGTTTTCTTCCGGTCAGGGTCCACGCTTGGGGTGGGAAATTGTTTCTCGAGCTTTGGGCTCGAACTCGACTAAAGTAATCCTATAGCATGCCGACGTCCACACCTTTGAAAAATGAGTTGAGGGATTCATCCACGGCCCGGGATGCGTCAGTTGGTTTTTCTTCAGCAGCTCGAGTCTTATTTAAAGTGGCCTCCAGCCGGGGCGGCGATTCTTGAATATGGATGATGATGTCATCCTCAAGAACAGTTGTTTTCGGTACCGGAGGGGCTTCTTGAGAAGCAATGGCCACATGTTCCTCCTCGGGCTCCCAAGCTGAGGAGGATTCATCCTTACGATCGCTCCCTCCAGGGCTACCAGCTCCTGTGCGGCGTCGATCAGTTTGTGAACAACGAATTCCATGCCATCATCATCCTTGGGGAAGTCCTTGAGGCGATGAAGAGCTTTGGAATCCGGGACCCGGGTACTGGAAGCTTTTTTGGTGCTCTTTCTGACCCTGACCACGATCCTTTTCTTCTTCTTATCCTCCACAGGAGCGTCCGAGGAGTCAGAAGGCCTTTTCTTCTTTGTTTTCTCCCCTTATTTGTGGAAGCTTCGACAGTAGGCTGTAGTAAAGTAGAGGTCTTTGTAGACGGGGTCGAGGCCACGACCCTGGTGGTTTCCCAAAGTTTGGTGGTTGTAGGCAATCCTTTGAAAGGGAAAGACTTAGTCACAACAATGAGACAATAAGAAATGGCCAAGAAGAAAGGGAAGAGGACTCACCATGAGAACGAGCTTCCTACTTTCCTTTGGAAAGCTTGCACCACTCACGCTCTGGATAGGTAGGTTGTTTTCTTATGCCCTCGACCCACTCACTAAAATGAGGGACAACATTGGGGACTCGGGCAACAACTGCATGTCAAATAAAATAAATAATGAGAAAGAAGAGTAGATTTAAAAAAGCACTTTGACATTTCAAGAGGAAGTAAACTTACGTTTTGAGTTCCATTTCTCGGGAAATGGCAGGAAGTCGGAAGGAATGAGATCCTCGGTCTTTATCCAAACAAACTTTCCCTGCCAGCCTCGGTCCCAGTCCTCGTCTATGCAGGAGAAAGGAGCTTTCTTTGCCCGATGGGCGATCTTGATTAACCCCCCTCGGAAGATTCGGGGGCTGTAGACTCGGAGCAGATGGTCAATTGTTAACCGAGGCTCCTCCATGTTGTTAGCGAAATGATGGAGGAGGGTCACAATCCTCCCAAAGGACGGGTGAATTTGCCCGAGACAGATTTCGTACCTCTTAAAGAACTTGAGGATCACTGTAACTACCGGACCAAACGTGAAAGGATACGTATAATCGCTTAAGTATCCTTCCACGTGCGTCATGATATCCTCGTCGGGACTGGGAACCACTATGTCTTTGCCTTCCCATTTGTAGTCCACTCGGACCACTTTTAGCACTTCTCTATGATGGAGAAGACATACCTCCACGCTTCCAGGTCTCGGTCTCCTTGTGCAGAGGTTTTTTGACCTTGAAGTCGCTATCTATGGAGCAGCTGCTAGGGATGAATTCTGTTAGATAAGGTCCCGGGTCCACTACCAGAAGTGTTTCCTCGGCACTGGTGGCCGAGGAAGAAGTTTTGGGGCAGTGCTTTGCGGTACCGATTTCAAAGTCTTAGCCATCTCAATCTGGAAATATGAAGTTTTGAAGATTTGGTTTGAAGGTTTGATGTTTTGAAGATTTGGTAGGAAGGTTTGAAGATAAGATATGAAGATGTGAAGAACAGGTTATGAAGTTTTGAACGATTGATGAACATATGAAAAACTCAAGGATAACTCAAGAAGGTTTGAAATCAGAAAGTAAGAAAGTGAAAAAATGGAAGTCGGACCTTTTATAGTGAAGGAATAATGAATGCATGACGTTTCACATTCGGTAACTGTCGAGGGTGATCAACTGGTGGCTGACGCGTGTCCAAAATCAGAGCGATGCGATTAATGGGACGTTTCAGCTCATCAACTTGCTTATGGTGTACGAAGGAAGGGACAACGTGATTCGAAGCTGGCTCGGGTAAGGCCGAGGGTGCCCACAGATCGAAGCCCCAGTGTGGATGAATGATACGTCGAGAATCGAGCATGGCCAAACATTGGAAGAATAAAGCTCGAGTGAAACAAAGAATCAATATTAAAGGGAAGACGGTTAAAGAGGACGAAGGAGGAGCCGAAATATCTACCATTTTCTGAATATTACAGCGCGGGTCACGCCCGATATTAACTACGGATCATGTTTTCTTGGGAAAAAAGGAAGGAAAGGAATTTAACTTATTTAGACTTGTACGAGTTTAAACTCCCCTACTATAGAAAGGGGAGAACATTTTTATTTTTTGGGTCACTGTTGGCACGCATATCAAAGCAATAACATTTAGTTTGTCTTTTAGCAAATGTTCAAGTGTTCTTCAGCTGTTCATTGCTCGATTGGAACCGGTCTTTAGCATTAAAATCTAATGCCCCGGCTTAATTACTTCGTCTTATTTTGTTTGATCGTTTTGTTTTTCTTTAATTTAGTTACTTGTTGTTCTATGGCCATTTGTGTTAAATTAAACCGTGTATCCTTTAAACTGCGTATAAATTCAATTGTTATCCATTTTCAGGGTAAACAACATCTAATACTAATCTTATATGAACATACATGAGGTCAAAAAAAAGGCAAGGCTGATAATGTAGAAACATGGATGAAGAAAAAAATTCTTTGCAACTTATAAGAAAGATCAAACAGCTATAAGATGTTGTTGAGCTAATTCAATCCTTATTTCTTGTTTCATCTTTCTTATTAATTCTTCAAACTTCCTGTTTAGTCCTTTTGTGTTCATCATGTTTTTCACTTCATTAATTCCTTTCTCTAGCGTTCGTGTTGTGTCTGAAATTTGAGCAAATATATTCCTCGTTAATTAAATCTTGTGTTTCTTCCTTCAAAACTCCATGTTTTTTCTTTTGGTCTTGCCATTCTAATTCATCTTCAATTGCAACTTTCTTCTAAGCATTGGTCTTCCATTACCTTCGACGCTCTTAATCTTGATTAGGCACTAAAATAAGCAGCATAAGGACACAAGGAAGAAGATTTGGAACAATTTCTAAGGTTGTGGTTTTTGGCAAGAAATACAAGCATATATATATATATATATATACATACATATATATATATATATATATATATAAGTTAACTCTGTTTACCCCTTAAAATGGATAACAATTTAATTTGTATGTGGTTTAAATGATATTTGGTTTAATTTAATATAAATGATCAAAGAACAGTAAATAGTCGAATTGAAATAAGATAGAATAATCAAACCAAAGTGACGCACTAATTAAGCCTTGAGTTTAAATTAAATGCCAATGATCGGTCTCCATTAAGCCCTTGAGATAGAGCTCGGATCCGAATAAACGAGTAAATAACTGAAGAATGCTTAAGACAATTGCTGAGAGCTAAAGAAAATTTTATCGCCTTGTTATGCCTTAAAAAGTGAGTGCGAAAAATAAAGAGGTCCTCCTCTTTATATAGTAGAGGAGATTTAACCCTAGTACAAGTCTAAATGAAGTAAGAATCTTTGCCTTCCTCTTTCTCACGAAAATAAGATCTGCGGCAATACCGAGCGTGATCCGCACCGCAATATCCGGCTGATGGCGGATATTTCGGCTTCTCGTTTGTCTCCTTCAAGTGCCTTTCCTTGACATCAATTCTTCATCTCACTCGAGCTTGATTCCTTCAGAGTTCGATCGTACTCAAGACCCATTATATCATTCGTCCGTTCTTGGTTCCGATATGTGGGTATCTTCAAGATCACCCGAGCCAGTAGCAAGTAATGTCGTTCCTCGTTTCACAACGAAACATCGAGGATAACTCTATCCTCAATTTTACCCGTATACAGATAGTCCCCTCACTTCTTGGAGAGTGGATTATAGGAGCGATGAGAAGTGACCAATTGACCCCGATTCCTTCCCTCATAAGTTATGCGCAAGATGACAAATAGAAACGTCCTATCAGTTATGTCGCTCTGACATTGGACACGCCTCAGTCGTCGGTTAAGCACCCTAGGCGGTTAGCAAATTTAGAACGTCTCGCAATCATTACTCTTTCCATATAAAATCTCCGATTTCTCACTTTCACTTTTTTACTTTCTGACATCAAATTCCCTTAAGTTACCTTCGAGCTTTTCATATCTTCATCCGTTTGTCAATCCTTCGTACCAATCTCCTCAAACCTTCACAACATGTTCTTCATACCTCCATATCTTCATAGTTCATCTTTGGATCTTCATACCTTATCTTCAAATCATCATATCAAATCCCATATCCTCATATTTACAGATAGAGATGGGGAAGACCTCTTAGTACCTCAAAACACTGCACTGACGACCTCTTCCTCGGCCATTGGCACCAAGGCAGTGCTTCTGATTGTAGCCCCGGGACCTCCTCTTATAGATTTTATCCCCGATGACTGCTCCATAGATAACAACTTCAACGTCGAGAAAGCCTCTGCACAAATAGATCGGGATGAGGAGGCATGGAGGTATGTTTTCTCCATTACCAAGGAAGCACTCAAGACTGTCCGAGAGGACTGCAAATGGGAAGACAAGGATGTGGTCGTTCCCAGCCCTGGCGAGGATATCACAACACATGTGGAGGGGTATTTGAGTGTTTACACATATCCTTTCACGTTTGGTCCTACTGACATGCTAGTCCTCGAGTTTTGCAAGAGATATAACATTTGTCTCGAGCAAGTTCACTCATCCTTTTGGAGGATCGTGACGCTTCTCCGCCACTTTGCAAACAATATGAAGGAGCCACAGTTCACGGTCGATCACTTGCTTTTAGTGTACAACCCCCGAATCTTTCGAGGTGGGTTAATCAAGCTTGCCCGATGGGCAAGGAAGGATCCTTTCTCCTGCATAAACAAAGATAGGGACCGAGGTTGGCAAGGGAGGTTCGTCAGGATAAAGATTGAGGATCTCATTCCTCCCAAATTCATGTTGTTCCCTAAGAAGTGGAACTCGAATCGTAAGTTTACTTCCTCTTAAGCGGTCAAAGTTTTTTCTTGTAACTGCTTTTCCCACCCCTGACGTATCTTATCCGATGTGCAACTACCCCCCGAGTTACCAATGCGGTCCCGCATTGGAGGGAGTGGATCAAGGGTGTATGAAAGCAACCCATCTACTCCGAGTATGAGTGGCGTAAGCTATCCAAAGGCAAGTGGGAGGCTCGTTCCCATGGTGAGTGCTTTTTTGTGGTAGAACTCTTCCTTGTTGCTCTTTATTTCAACATTGACACAACCTTCATTCCTTCTTTCACAGGCTTGCCAAAGACCACCAAGTATCAGGAAGTCATTGATAACATGGTATTGACCTCATCTTCCAAACCCTCTGCCTCTGTACAACTCGTTGCCGAAGTTACTGTATAAAAGGAGGAGTAAACAAAGAAGAAAAAGAGATCCTCTGACGCTCTTGTCGAGGTCAAGAAAAAGAAAGATCGTGCTTAGGGTCAAGAACAACACCAATAGAAAGACTTCAGATGCCTGGGCCCCGGGCTCCAAAGTTCTTCGTTAGCTCAAGGATTTTTTTGAGGATGACGAAGATATGGAAAACACTAACTAAGATCTAAGAGACTTGGAAAACACCGATCGAGGGTCGGTGGATTCGAAAAACACAAACCAAGAGCTGAAAAGCTCGGACAACACCAATCAAGAATCGGTGGCACCTGAGGAGGATGCTTGTGAAGCCGAACCCTCATTAACTTGGGTACCCGAAGAAGAACATGCAATTGCTCCTTCGAAAGAAGCCTCTCCAATCCCGAGAAGGGTCGTTTTTGAAGGCAACTCGCTACTTTTACGCGAGATCTTTTCTGCGTCGACTCCAAGGACATTTCCTGCTCCACCATTCCAGACTGTACCCTCGGCCGACACTGTTATCCATATCCACGAGTCACCTCCCCGAACGTATGCCATTTTAAATGAGGGTCGGGCCACTGAAGTTTAGCTGGCCGAAACGTCCCGGGCTGTGGATGATGCCATTAACTCCTTTTTTGAGGGCATGGACGTCGGTGTCTTGGAAGACTACTCTGGATTTGACCACCTGGAGACCCCAAAAAGGGTTGTGCAACCGGAATCAGGTGGGCCGAGTACGAGCTCAAAGCTTGAGAAGCAGTTTCCCGCCCCACGTGCGGACCCCAAGCGAAAGAGGGCGGTCATGTTTTCGGTGCCAGCGGACACTAGCATGTTGTTCGGGCCAGCCAAGTGTCTCCATTCCCTGGTAACCGAGGAGGACCAGATGAAGATGAACAAGGTATAAGGGCCAAGCCTTTTGAATGAGGCTTAACAGGCACTAAATCGGGTATGTCTTCTTTCCTTTATATGTTAACGAGTTCTCGTTTCTCTAACTGTCTTTAACAGTCTTCTTTCTCCATATCTCAGGCCTTGGTGCTTCACCACGAGAGCTTCCACTGATCCAGGATAGAGGTGATTCATCTTGAATTCAAGCTCAAGGAACAAGTCCAGCAAAAAGAGATATACAAAGCTCTACGTTAGCAAAAGGATGAAGCTCTTACGGATACAGTTGACCTCTTCCCCTTTCAGGCTGAACTAGGGAAGGCCCAGAAAGAGGACTTGAAAGAAAAACAGGACTATTCCCTTCTAGTTGAGAAGGTAAGAGTGCTCGAGATTGATAATGAGAGGCTAAACGTCAATGATAACGCCACAACCTCCAAGGTCCAGGAAAAGATAACTCTGATCGACCAGCTCAGAACCGAGATGAACGAGGTCAAGGCTACAACCGATGAGCTGAGAGGAAAATTGGATCTCCTAGCATCGGAGCGGGTTGCCACCAAAGAGGACTTCGCATTGACCAAGGAACAACTCCGAGTGATAAAAGACAAGGCTGAAAAAAGGTCTCGGCTGAACGAGGAGCTTCGGGCACAACTCGCCTCGGGCGTGGTTGAGCTGCAATACTCTTGTTCAAGAGTATACTGCGCTAAAGTCAAAATTGTAAGTGGATTCAAGCAAGATCTCAGACGCCCATGATATGCTGGCCCAGTATAAGGCTATTGTTGAGATAGCCGAAGCCCGGAATATAATAAAGGTCGAGTAGTGAGGTGCCTATCTTGGAGGGAGGGTCTCGAGGAGATCCATGCCGGAGGGGTTGACGTAGCGGCCAAGTTGAAGAGGCCAAGAGATTCGAAGCCAAGGCCAAAGCGAAGTACCAGCACGAGGGGTCAGATAGCCAGTTGGGCTTTGATGAAGATTAGGCAGGGAATGCCTTAGTTTATTTTATTTTTGTTTCTATGTGCTCGTACATTTTGTACTTTAGGGCCGTTTCTCGTGCCTTGGTAAATATTTTTTGGTAAATATATGAATTATCTTTCGGTTATACATTGTGCCCTTTAATTTTTCCGCATTTGCTTTTTGCTTAGAACTTAGAATATATAACTTGTGTCTTGGATTCAGTTTGACTACTGTGTCGATGTTGCCTTAGCATAAATTTTGGGATCGCTCAATGTGTTTGACTTCCAATGTCCGAATAAGATCTGGGTCAAATAACGGCTCCGAGTTGCTTTGACTTCGGAGGATCTGATAGAAATGAAAAGAAGTTTTAATTTTGGGTATCCAAATGATTTCATCCGGACACAGTTAGCCTATGCCGAGGGTGACCTTTTCCTTGTATACAATTCAAACCAATTAATTCGATCAAACCGGGCATAGTTTTTGTAGACTTAAAATCTGTAAGGAACCTACTTTTTATATTTACGAACTCAGACATCTCTAAGTCATCTATACGTTGTGGTCGAAAATCCAATGGCTTCAGACCTTAATTTGACAGTAGCCTTTTGTATTTAGGCCCTGCCTCGTAGACTTTTTTGCCCTTGGGATTTTGTAACCCGATTTTCCTGAGTAATCCCCAATTCAGGGTGCCCATAGGCTTAGGGATATTTAAATGATTGGGCACAGCCTCGTGGACTTTTACTGTCTTTGGGGTTTCATTCCCCTAGTTAATGATGGCCCGCAGGCTTAGAAGGTTTTGAACCCAATATTTATTCTAAGTGATATAACATTGCTTGTGTAAGCGTAAACCGATGAAGTATAGAATAAACTATCTGAGCACGATTCATTTGATCATTTCACTCTTACAATAAATCTTATTATTCAAGCCTTGGCTTTGATTGTCGAATAAAATTGCCTTCGAAATTTCCGAACTCAGATCTTCGATTCTTGATTCGGGGTGTGGTAGTCCCCTAGTACTGGAGGCCAAAATTCGAGGGCTCGAGTACTACTGATCCGATGTGGTCAGTGGTCCTTGACCGATCTTTAAAACTAAAGTAGCACGCCTCATGTTGCCTCATTAAAAATATTGCTGTAAAACCCACTTCGAGAAAAAATCGGTTGAAGGGAAAAAGAGTGCAACACATGTTTTCAGACCTAATTCTATGGCAACAATGGTTATATTAAATAAATAACAATTAAATTTATACACGGTTTTAAAGGATATGTGGTTAAATTTAACACAAATGATCAAAGAACAATAAATAGTTGAATTGAAATAAGATGGAATGATCAAACCAAAATGATAGTAAGTAAGCATTGCGTTTAACTTAAATGCCAATGATCGGTCTCGATTGAGCCCTCCAAATAGAGCACGGATCCGAATAAACAAGTAAATAACTGAAGAACACTTAAAATGATGATGAGAGCTAAAGTAAATTTTATTGCCTTGTAATGCGTGAAAAAGTGAGTGCGAAAAATGAAGGGGTCCTCCTCTTTATATAGTAGAGGAGATTTAACCCTAGTACAAGTCTAATGAAGTAAAAACCATTGCCTTCGTTCTTTCCCACGAAAATAAGATCTGTAGCCAATACCGAGCATGATCCGCGCCGCAATATCCGCTGATGGTAGATTTTTCTGCTTCTCGTTTGTCTCCTTCACCTGCCTTTCCTATACCCTCGATTATTCATCTCACTCGAGCTTGGTTCCTTCCGGATTCGGCCGTGCTCGAGATCTCACTACTAAAAATCAGGTGATTTCCGTCCAAGCAATTTTCGACCGAAATTGGTCGGAAACAAGAGTATTTGGTCGCAGAAGTCAACAGAAGTGGCTGACAGCATAAAAAATAAACTTTCCGACCGATTTCGGTCGGAAAATTTGTCAACTATTTGGTCAAACTTGTATATAATGTAAGAAGTAATTATTTATTAAAATATTTTCAAATTTCCGATCGAATTCGGTCGGAAACTGGTCAATTTTCTGGTCAACTGTATATACTGTAAAAAAATTATTTGTTAAAAAATTTCTAAATTGCCAACAGAAATTTTTTGTTTCCCGCACAGGTCGAAATATCGAAATAATTATAACTCAGTATTTCCGACCGAAATCGGTCGGAAAGTAGTCAAATATTTGGTCAACCTTGTACATAACGTAAAAAATAATTATATATTAAAATATTTTCAAATTTCCGACCGAATTCGGTCAGAAACTGGTCAAATTTTTGGATATAATGTAAAAAATAATTATTTATTAAAAAATTTTATCGTGTGTTTTATTTATCGTTGGCAGTATATGAAAGTGTTGAAATAAGACTTTAGCTAATAAGAGGTTTTCTATCGGTATTTGGTTATTGTGGGCAACTGCTGTGAATAGAGGCTATCGTTTCGAGTATTTGGATTATGTGGTATATCGGATGGTCTCACCTGAGGCTGCAGGTATGGGTTATTACAGCTGTTTCGGGTTTATTCTGAATGTAAACGTGAGGTTCTGATCTTGTGTATGATTTCGGAAAGTGCAATGTGGTTCTACGGTTTATGGTCTAGATGGATTGTGAGATTTCAGCTATGTTGTATTATCGGACCTATGCGAGATATGGTGACGTGGGATCACCCCGGGTGTATGCTTGGTAAGGTCATTCAGCTATTGGTTGGCTTCTAGTACAACTCTGGGTACGCTCGAGGACGAGTGTTTGTTTAAGTTGGGGAGGATGTGACGACCCGACCCGTCGTCACGTGAGTTACCGCCCCGTTTTCCCCATTTTCGGTTTCCTTATGTGTTATTATCCGAGTCTTATGTGAACGAGTTGATTTGGATTGATTCTGGATGGAAATGAGACACTTAGTCTCTTCAAGGAAGGTTTGTTTTAGAAAAGTCAACCGGGTGTTGACTATTGAGTTAGAGGGCTCGGATGTGATTTCCGGTGATTCGGTTAGCTTCGGGGGATGATTTGAGACTTAGGAGTGTGACCGGAATTGATTTTTGAGGTCCGGTGTAGAATTAGGCTTGAATTGGCGAAGTTAGTATTTTGGCGAATTCCGGTTGATAGGTGAGATTTTGATCCGAGGGTCGGAATGGAATTCCGAGAGTTGCTGTAGCTTCGATATGTGATTTCTGATGTGTGTGCAAAATTTCAGGTCATTCGGACGTCGTTTGGTTGGGTTTTTGATCGAATGCGGGTTTCGGAAGTTTTAAAAGAACTTAGGCTTGAATCCGATGAGAATTGATGATTTTAGTGTTGTTTGATGTGTTGTGATGATTGGAACAAGTTTGGATAATGTTTTAAGGCATGTTGGTGCTTTTGGTTGAGGTCCTAGGGGGCCTCGGGGTGATTTCGGATGGCTAGCGAGATGAAATTCGGATTTGGAGACTTCAAATGTTGCTGATATCTGGTATTCTCGCTTCTGCGAGACTTGGACCGCAGAAGCGGACCCGCTTAAGCGATGGGTTGACCGCAGAAGCGGTGAGGAGGCATGGGCGCCTGGTTCTGCAGAAGCGTTGGTGTAGCCGCAAAAGCGGAATCGCTTATGCGATGTTGTGACCGCAGAAGCGGTTTGGTTCGAGAGTGGGATTTCCGCAGAAGCGGAAGGAATAGCGCGGAAGCGGTCCCGCAAAAGCGGGATGGGGACCGCATAAGCGAAAGTGCTATGCTGATAATTAAATATTTCCTCCGCGAGCTAGGTATTATTTTCCTCCATTGTTGAGCATCATGAGAGCTTTTTGGGAGCAATTGAAGTGGGTTTCGACTGGAGTTTATTGAAGGTAAGATTTTTGAGTTAAAAACATGTCTATTATGTGAAATTAACCTAGAAATTCAGGGAATTAAGCCTAAAATAGATGGACTAGGGCTTGAGTTTTTGATATTTCAATTTGGGATTTGATAGGTCATTTGAGCTCGGACTTGGGAGCTCTTGGTATGTATGGACTCGTGGCGAGACGAGGAATCCGGTAATGTGAGTTTTGTAATTTTTCGGGAAGTGGACCCGGGGCTCGGGTTATGCTAGTTTCGAGATTGTTGCTATTTTTCGACTATTTTCGATTGGGTATTGTCCCACTGGCATATTGTGATGTATTCGCTCTGATTTTGGTTAGATTCAACGCGCGTGGAGGCGGATTGAGGGGCAAAGACGTCGCGGGCTAGAGATTTCACCGGTTCGAGGTGAGTAATGATTGTAAATGATATCCTGAGGGTTTGAAACCCCGGATTTGCACCAATAGTGCTATATTGAAGTGACTTGCATGCCGGATAGAGAGCGTGGGGCAGAGCACCGTTGGGGATTGTGACTTGGTCCGTCCCGGTTGTTGATTTTACCGCGTATTTCGCTATGACTTGTTGTTTTTTTTTTCACTATGACTTGGGCTTATTGCCATATTTGGGGCTTATTGCCGACTGTTTGAACTCCCTATGAGCTATCATCACTGTTTTCCTCACTATTTGAAATATTATTTGAACTCAGTCTATTGTCATTACACTGTTTCATGAACTCAGCCATATTTTACTCAACCTTGAGTTTTAACTGATATTTGGATTACTGTTTGAGCTGAGCATTATTGTTTCTTTACTTATGCCCGAGGGGCTTATGATTATTTTTGGACTGATTGAGGCCGAGGGCCATATGTAAGGATATGCTGAGTGATGTGAGGAGGCTTTCAGGCCCCGAGTGTATTGAGATGAGGCTTTCAGGCCTCGAGTGTAATGTGAGAAGGCTTGCAAGCCTCATGATGATATAGCGCTTGGGCTGTAGGAGCTCTTCCAGAGTCTGCACCCCCATAGTGAGTGCGGGTACCCATCTAGAGCGGTTAAATTTTAGACAGTGGTAACAATGACACCGTCATACGCGTTTTGGTCAGGTAACAATGACTGACCAGTCAGGTAACAATGACTGACCAGTGGTAACAATGGCACTGTAATACGCGTTTTGGTCAGGTAACAATGGCTGACCGGTCAGGTAACAATGACTGACTAGTAACGAAAATCATGCCCGAGGGGCGAACTTTTATGTGCTCATCTTGCATACTTATTTGCATTTTTACCTGCTATGCTGTGGTATTTGTGCCCGAGGGGCGGATTTTCTGTGCTAATCAGCACTAACTATTTTGAACAGCTTTCGTAATTATTGAAAGGACCATTTTCAAAAGAGATTTGAGCTGAGCCGAAACCTTTTTAAAGAGTTTCTCTGATTTCACCGTTTTCTCGGAAATTGTACCCGGCTTCTGCACAGCCCGTTGGTTGCTTTACGTGATTTCTTGCTGCTCAGTTATTATTTACTTCTATTACTCACTGAGTTGGAGTACTCACTTTACTCCCTGCACCTCGCGTGCAGTTGCAGGTATTGTTCACCCGGTAGCGGATTATTAGTTGATTGAAGGTATTACTATTGTAGGTGAGTAAGGTGACCGCCAGCGTTCGCGGCACCGGATGTTGTCTTTAGCATTCCAGAATTTATTTTTGTATAATATTGGCCCTGTAGTTGTGTTCAGGTTCCTTTAGATGCTCGTGACTTGTGACACCCCGGTCGGGTTGTGTTAGGTTGTAAATACTGGTTATGATTGTCGTTAAGCTGTATTTATCTATTCAATTATGTTTAAAAAATTATTAAAGAGACGATTTGGATTAGTTGGCTGGCCTTGTCTTCACGAGAGGCGCCATCACGATCGGGTTTGGAAATTGGGTCGTGACAAGTTGGTATCAGAGCCTAGGTTACTAGGTCTCACGAGTCATGAGCAGGTTTATTAGAGTCTCGCGGAGCGGTACGGGGACGCCTGTATTTCTCCTCGGGAGGCTGCAGAACCTTTAGGAAAACTTCACATTCTTGGAATTCTTATCGTGCATACTTGATTCAGCTTGAGATATAACTCTTGAAATTCCTTCCACGCGTTTGTATGCGCACCTTAGCGCTCAGTATCAGATGTGCCTTGATGGCTTGTGATTCCCCGATCAAGGGGCGAGATGTAATCTCCGTGAGTTTGATGTTGGGCCAGTCTGGAGGACTTGAGGTCGGATCTTGCCTATGGCTTGAGCACTGAGGTGCTGATCGTGTGAGCAAGTGTTTTGAACTTATATGTTCGGTATTGTCCCTATTAGCCGGAATGGCGGTTTGGTATTCATGTGATGAGTATGTTAGTACTGCGAGATGTATCTATATGACTTGATAGTGACGAAGAAGTCTGCTGGATAATAGATGAACGGATAAGTGTTCGATTCCTATTGTGATTTGTGTGTAGCCCAAATTATGGGCGCGTGAAGGATATTTTCGTGTCTCCTAGTTGGAAAGTTAAGTGCAATACATGTGGCGGTATGAGTTCAGACTCAGGAAGACTAAATTGTCTGTGCAACGTGTATGATGGTGAAAGGTATGCGGAAATACTAAATTGAGGCGAAGCAAGTGGGCTATCTCCTGCGGGGTGTTCTTAAGTGGTATGATCCTTATGTGTATGTTAAAAGATCTCGTGTGTTATTGAAGGGTACGTGTTGTAATTTGAAAATTCGGGTCGCTCAAGAGGGTGGACTCAACTGATGTGGGGATGAATGCGAGGTTTGTAGAGGATTACAGTACTAGATGATCTGTGTTTTCACAAATTTGTACATGATTTGAGTTTAATCTCACTATGGCACTGTGGCATCATTAGAGTAAAAGTGTTATGAGTTGTTGAGTGTGTCCTGATATATGGCTTCGAGCCAAGTTGGGGAGGTTGCTGTTGATTAGCTGATTGCACGATTATGTGCTATGTCGGTTCCGTTTTGAGGTATGCTGGCGGATCAGTTCAGGTTGCAGAAATTGAGCCGAGGATGGCATGAGTGAAGCAAAATTTTGACAAAGGTCATATTGTGTTCCATAGGGTATGAGAATCACGGAATGTCTAGAGTTGTTGTTGGTAAGGAATGCTCGGTGCATAGAGCAGGAAGTTGCTTGGCTGTATTGGGATGAGGATCTCATTTTGTGGTATCGGAGTGCCAATAAGGCACGAGGGGTTATGTTCGTTAAGTCAGGTAATTTGCAGTTGAACAAGAGTGAATGACTCTCGAGAATGGTTTATTGTGTTCAAGATTCTACATGTAACAAATCAGGTGTCTTAAGGTTGTGTATGTGGTCAGAGACTGTGTTTTCATCGGAAAGGTCAAGACTTGTGGTATTTTATGATAATTATGGGATTCTATGTATCAGTATCTGGAAAGTAAAGGTAACGAACTTAGATTCGCAGGAAGTTCTTCAAAGTAAAGTATTCTAGAATGTGGTATTTCTGGGAACATTTGAGAGAGTATCCAGTGGCTTATGGGTCTTAGACAGTGTGGTCTTATGTTCGAGTCTCGTGAGGTAAACCTGGGTCGAGGCATTGTGGTGCTACAACAAGAGGGGATATCAAGTTGAAAATGAATCAGAAGGAAATCTAGATAAATGAAGTAGCTTGTTAGTGGATCGGATCGGTATGATAAGGATATAATTAATTCTTTGTATGTGTTCGAGGTAATGAGCCCTTACGGGTATTGTGCGGCAGACCTTTTGAGTTCAGACAGCTTGCTTAGCTTGGTTTGGATAGAAGGATTCAGTCCTGTCAGTTTAGCTTGTACAAATGGAATTTGGCAAAAGTGTTCCCGTTGAGTTTTACCGTGGTTCGGAGATGTATATATTTTCTTTGGGCATGCGAAGCATGGAATGAGAAATGATGTCTCCTCGAGATGGGATTGATGGAGAGTTCTTGACTAGTACTATACGTAGATGTTTGTGGTTAGGAAAGGAGATGGAGTTCTCATGTTATACTAGTGTGGTGCGGTATATGCGATATGTTGTGGAGGATTGGGGTTTGTGTGTGTAAGGTTCGGTTCAATTCGGAATGGAAAGTCATTAAATTCTTAAGCAGCACGGGCAGCTGCAGGTGATTTAAGAATCGATCTTCAGATGATTAAGGAAAGTGGTACTGCTATTCTAGGGATTTGTCGGGGGTATATGTTCAGTAAAAGGGGAAGGTGATGTAAACTGATAATACTTCGGTGGTATTGCGGCATTTTCATGTTGGATCGACTGTTGATATTTGAGTTTGTTGATGGCACATGGAAATTTTAGAATGTCTCTCGTGGAATGAATGGGTACTTGATGTGTGATATGTATTCATACGGCGGAATTTGGGATCAGGTCCAGTGATTCGTGTGCTATATGGAGTTGGAGACTGGGAGTTCTCAGGTACAGACTATGTGGTGGTTGCGGATCGTGTGTATCGGCACCGTTTAGCGGCTATTGGGATTTGGAGACTCGAGTGGATCTTTCTTTGCTTGGTATATTAGATTGTGGATACGATATTGGGGTGTAGACTGATTGTCTCAGTGTTGGGTTATTCTAGACTGTTGTGCTATGGGCTATTTTGAGAAATAATGCCACAGGTTGCGTGGCGAGGTGCATCGGATTGTGTTCTAGCAAAGTGGTTTGTATCCCAAAGACCAGCGGACGGCTGGGAAGGATTGCTTTTCTTAATTGGGCCTTCGTGGCGGATGTCAGTGCAGAGGTTTCTACCATTGATTCAGTTGCGGTGTTGAGAGACTTTTCGGATGCGTTTCTTGTGGCCGGGCATGTCGTCGGGCGAGGTTGTGGATTTCGGTATTGATTTGGTGCCGGGCACCGTATCGTACGGCTCCGACAGGAATTGTGGTGGTGGAAGGAGCAGTTTCATGCCTTCTTGGTATTAAGTTCGTTGGCAGACCAATGTGGCTACGTATTTAGCTTGAGTTAGCTTGGTTAGTCCCGAGTTGAATGTTGAGGGATAGGTTGATTGGATTGTTCTCGAACTTGTTGGTGATTTGGGGAGATCTATGAGTTCCTTTCTGTGCTGTGAGGCGATATGATTTGTTGGATATAGGCACATGTGGTGCGGTTCTATTGGGGATTCATAGAGAAAGTCGAGCGGGAAGAGTAATTGGGTGTTGATCGGTAAAGGGAGTATCGGTTATGACCTATCGGGTTGCATGTCATATGTTATTTGTTTCACCGTGGATGTAATGAATTGCCTTGGTTTCAGACATCAAAATGTGCGTGGCTGTCGATTTTGATCACAGTGACTTGAGGTGCTTCATGTGTAACAGTGTTTGGATAGGATCGCGCATTGTAGCGAGGCTACATGGAGTTATGACCTTTCGAGGTAGATTCAGGTGTTCTATTTCTATGATGTGAAACGGGGTCTCAGCCTTGTGTGGTGATGGTACTGATGAACTTGAGTTATAGCTCTTTCGTTTGAGTCACTTGTCATGATTTAAGTATGTTCAGACCGTTTCTTATTGGTGCGTGTATTATGCAAGTTGTGGCTTAGGCCTGTATTGAGGTTTCATATCACCATAGTGGAGTCTTGGATTCGAGGTGGTCGTTGGGGTCATTAATGAATACGAACAGATTTGATCTCAGCTTGTTAGAAGGATAATATCGAGGTTCGGCCCGGAAATCTGTTGTGGTATTAGTCAAAAGGGAAGTGGCTTCATGAATGGTTGATCTGAGAAATGGTTACGGTTTATCGCGTGTTTTATTTATCCTTGGCAGTATATGAAAGTGTTGAAATAAGACTTTAGGTAATAAGAGGTTTTCTATCAGTATTTGGTTATTGTGGCCAACTGCTGTCAATAGAGGCTATCGTTTCGAGTGTTTGGATTATGTGGTATATCGGATGGTCTCACCTGAGGTTGCAGGTATGGGTTATTACAGTTGGTTCAGGTTTATTCTGAATATAGACGTGAGGTTCTGATCTTGTGTATGATTTCGGAAAGTGCAATGTAGTTCTACGGTTTATGGTCTAGATGGATTGTGAGATTTCAGCTATGTTGTATTATCGGACCTATGCGAGATAGGGTGACGTGGGATCACCCCGGGTGTATGCTTGGTAAGGTCATTCAGCTATTGGTTGGCTTCTAGTACAACTCTGGGTACGCTCGAGGACGAGCATTTTGTTTAAGTTGGGGAGGATGTGACGACCCGACCCGTCGTCACATGAGTTACCGCCCTGTTTTCCCCATTTTCGGTTTCCTTATGTGTTATTATACGAGTCTTGTGTGAATGAGTTAATTTGGATTGATTCTGGATGGAAATGAGACACTTAGTCTCTTCAAGGAAGGTTTGTTTTGGAAAAGTCAACCGGATGTTGACTATTGAGTTAGAGGGCTCGGATGTGATTTCCGGTGATCGGTTAGCTTCGGGGGATGATTTGAGACTTAGGAGTGTGACCGGAATTGATTTTGGAGGTCCGGTGTAGAATTAGGCTTGAATTGGCGAAGTTAGTATTTTGGCGAATTCCGGTTGATAGGTGAGATTTTGATCCGAGGGTCGGAATGGAATTCCGAGAGTTGCTGTAGCTTCGATATGTGATTTGTGATGTGTGTGCAAAATTTCAGGTCATTCGGACGTCGTTTGGTTGGGTTTTTGATCGAATGCGGGTTTCGGAAGTTTTAAAAGAACTTAGGCTTGAATCCGATGAGAATTGATGATTTTAGTGTTGTTTGATGTGTTGTGATGATTGGAACAAGTTTGGATAATGTTTTAAGGCATGTTGGTGGTTTTGGTTGAGGTCCCGGGGGGCCTCGGGGTGATTTCGGATGGCTAGCGGGATGAAATTTGGATTTGGAGACTTCAAATGTTGCTGATATCTGGTATTCTTGCTTCTGCGAGACTTGGACCGCAGAAGCGGACCCGCTTAAGCGATGGGTTGACCACAGAAGCGGTGAGGAGGCCTGGGCGCCTGGTTCCGCAGAAGCGTTGGTGTAGCCGCAAAAGCGGAATCGCTTATGCGATGTTGTGACCGCAGAAGCGGTTTGGTTCGAGAGTGGGATTTCCGCAGAAGCGGAAGGATTAGCGCGGAAGTAGTCCCGCAGAAGCGGGATGGGGACCGCATAAGCGAAAGTGCTGGGCTGATTATTAAATATTTCCTCCGCGAGCTAGGTATTATTTTCCTCCATTGTTGAGCATCTTGAGAGCTTTTTGGGAGCAATTGAAGAGGGTTTCGACTGGAGTTTATTGAAGGTAAGATTTTTGAGTTAAAAACATGTCTATTATGTGAAATTAACCTAGAAATTCAGGGAATTAAGCCTAAAATGGATGGACTAGGGCTTGAGTTTTTGATATTTCAATTTGGGATTTGATAGGTCATTTAAGCTCGGATTTGGGAGTTCTTGGTATGTATGGACTCGTGGCAAGACGAGGAATCCGGTAATGTGAGTTTTGTAATTTTTCGGGAAGTGGACGCGGGGCTCGGGTTTTGCTAGTTTCGAGATTGTTGCTATTTTTCGACTGTTTTGATTGGGTATTGTCCCACTGGCATATTGTGATGTATTCGCTCTGATTTTGGTTAGATTCGACGCGCGTGGAGGCCGATTGAGGGGCAAAGACGTCGCGGGCTAGATATTTCGCCTGTTCGAGGTGAGTAATGATTGTAAATGATATCCTGAGGGTTTGAAACCCCGGATTTGCACCCATAGTGCTATATTGAGGTGACTTGCACGCCGGATAGAGAGCGTGGGGTACAACACCGTTGGGGATTGTGACTTGGTCCGTCCCGGTTGTTGATTTTACCGTGTATTTCGCTATGACTTGTTGTTTTTTTTCACTATGACTTGGGCTTATTGCCATATTTGGGGCTTATTGCCGACTGTTTGAACTCCCTATGAGCTATCATCACTGTTTTCCTCACTATTTGAAATATTATTTGAACTCAGTCTATTGTCATTACACTGTTTCATGAACTCAGCCATATTTTTACTCAACCTTGAGTTTTAACTGATATTTGGACTATTGTTTGAGCTGAGCATTATTGTTTCTTTACTGATGCCCGAGGGGCTTATGATTATTTTTAGACCGATTGAGGCCGAGGGCCATATGTGAGGATATGTTGAGTGATGTGAGGAGGCTTTCAGGCCCCGAGTGTATTGTGAGGAGGCTTTCAGGCCTCGAGTGTAATGTGAGAAGGCTTTCAGGCCTCATGATGATATAGCGCTTGGGCTGTAGGAGCCCCTCCGGAGTCTGCACCCCCACAGTGAGCGCGGGTACCCATCTAGAGCGGTTAAATTTTAGACAGTGGTAACAATGACACTATCATACGCGTTTTGGTCAGGTAACAATGACTGACCAGTCAGGTAACAATGACTGACCAGTGGTAACAATGGCACTGTAATACGCATTTTGGTCAGGTAACAATGGCTGACCGTTCAGGTAACAATGACTGACTAGTAACGAAAATCATGCCCGAGGGGCGAACTTTTATGTGCTCATCTTGCATACTTATTTGCATTTTTACCTGCTATGTTGTGGTATTTGTGCCCGAGGGGCGGATTTTCTGTGCTAATCAGCACTAACTATTTTGAACAGCTTTCGTAATTATTGAAAGGACCATTTTCAAAAGAGATTTGAACTGAGCCGAAACCTTTTTAAAGAGTTTCTCTGATTTCACCGTTTTCTCCGAAATTGTACCCGGCTTCTGTACAGCTCGTTGGTTGCTTTACGTGATTTCTTGCTGCTCAGTTATTATTTACTTCTATTACTCACTGAGTTGGAGTACTCACTTTACTCCCTGCACCTCGCGTGCAGTTGCAGGTATTGTTCACCCGGTAGCGGATTATTAGCTGATTGAAGGTATTACTATTGTAGCTGAGTAAGGTGACCGCCAGCGTTCGCGGCACCGGATGTTGTCTTTAGCATTCCAGAATTTATTTTTGTATAATATTGGCCCTGTAGTTGTGTTCAGGTTCCTTTATATGCTCGTGACTTGTGACACCCCAGTCGGGTTGTGTTGGGTTGTAAATACTGGTTATGATTGTTGTTAAGTTGTATTTATCTATTCAATTATGTTTAAAAAATTGTTAAAGAGACGATGTGGGTTAGTTGGCTGGCCTTGTCTTCACGAGAGGCGCCATCACGACCGGGTTTGGAAATTGGGTCGTGACACTTAAGTAATATTAGGTTTTGATTCGACCGTAAATTGATAATTATATTACGTAGAAGTGTATTAGTGACAATTAGCTTATATAAATTGATAATTACACTAAGCATAAGTGGATTGGCCGATGATTTATTCTAAATTCATAATCACGCTACATAAATGCATATATATATATATATATATTTATATATATATATATATAGACACACACACACACACACACACACACACATACATCTTAATATAGCTAATGTTATATCGAATATCGCTTATATACTATACACTAATTAGTATATATATAATACTATATTATATATATATATATATATATATATATATATATA